>NW_026886000.1:0-72938 GCF_032173495.1 Musca vetustissima
AAAAAAATTATCCTCAGTTTCTGCAGATTATTTTCTACAGAAAACAATGGATCCTCAGAAAATGAGAATTATTTTCCACAGAAAAAAATATTGTTTTTAGAGAAAAAATCTATCCTAAGGACCTCAGAATTTTCTCTATGGGAAAAACAATCCTCAGGCCATAACGAGGATTGTTTTCTGAAGAAAAAATTAAACTCAGGACCTGAGATTTTTTATATCGACATTACGACCTGTGGTCTTTTTATTGAAAAATCCTTTAGGTTCTGAATAACCTTCCATCAGGTCATAGATTATTTTTCGATCTTCGAAAATCTCCAGGCCAGAGAGCCGTTTATTGTTAATCGTTTATTTATCTTTTTCACAATTTTAATCTCTTTGACCCTGCAACTAATCTTCCACCTTCTCCATATTCTTCTCTTTCTAGCAAAATGACCGACACAATGAGTTCTGCCGGTCAAATGGAGCTATCGCTCAAAGATAATGGACTCATTGTTGATATGTCAACGACAGCATCACTCTTGCATCACAATACATTAGCCTCACACGCTCATGCCTTGCGTAGCCTTAAGGAACACCATCATCACCAGCAGCAGCAACAGCAGGCGCTTCAGTTGCATCACAGCTCCGAAGATCAATCATCGTCGTCGTCGGACAATGGTGGCGAGAAACCCATCTCGACACCAGTAACAGCCAATGTCAGTATATCGCCAACAAATCTCTCAACGAACCACAACAACAATTCAAATGCCTCCAATAATCCTACAACATTCCGCTGCGAACGCTGTGACAATTTCGAGACCAGCTCCCGAGCCACATTGCTCTTGCATGTAGTCCAATGTCTGTCGAATTCAGCTGCGGCCGCAGCACGCCTTAAAAATGAAGATGTCGATATCGGAGGTGGTGGTGGTGCGGATAATCCGGCAACGAGTCCCGATCATCGTTCGGGTGGTTCGGTGACACCCGTCAGCGGTGGGGGTGTGATCAGCGCCATTGCTGAAATTTTCGAATGGTGCAAATATGAGACGTCATAAAATGCGACACACCGGTGTCAAGCCTTATGAGTGTCGAGTGTGCCAAAAGAGGTAGGCAGCAGGTTTTTTATTTTGGTTTCGGATGTTGTAATTTTTTAATTTTTTGTTGTTTTTTTTCAGATTCTTTCGCAAAGATCACTTGGCGGAACATTTTACCACACACACAAAAACGCTGCCGTATCATTGCCCGATATGCAATCGAGGTTTCCAGCGTCAAATTGCCATGCGGGCCCATTTCCAAAATGAGCATGTGGGCCAGCATGATCTTGTCAAGACATGTCCGTTGTGCAGTTACCGGGCTGGTTCCATGAAATCACTGAGAATACATTTTTTCAACAGGTCAGTGGCCAAACCTCCTACCCACTTTCTCTCTCTTTAAGCGCCCTAAATAATTCTATTTTTTTTCATTTTCATTCCCTTTTTCAGACACGGCATTGATTTGGACAATCCCGGACCGGGCGGTTCATCGTCGCTGTTACTCGCTCTGGAGTCACAGGCATCACAGGTGGCTGCTGCCGCTGCTGCAGCCGGTTATGTGCCGACTGGTCTGAATGCCGTTGCAGCAGCGGCTGCAGCTGCTGCCAATGCTGCTGTCAATTCGAATGCGGCCATTGTCTCGGCCGCCAACAGTATGCCCAGCCACCAGAGCGACAGCGGCGAATCGCTACGCTCCCTGGAGAATGCAACACCGCCAATGCATTTCCTAACGCCCCATGTGGAGATCTCAACACTACCCGACAATGGCCTCTCGGATAACGCAATGTTCAATGTAAAGCAATGTTCCAATTCTAATGATTCTCTTATGTCTGTAGTAAACTCATTGACTTCCTCTACTTCATTCTATACTCGTTCGTCCGTTGAGAATGTCCTCTTATGCGTTTTGCGTGCATTTGATTTGCAGGGTCACAGCAGCACCAACAACACCACAGCCAACAACAACAGCAATCCCAGCAACACCCCCAACAGCAGCAGCGGCAGTAGTAACATTTGCAGCAGTGGCAACAACAACAATACGACCACATCATCGGCAGGCAGTACCACAGGAGATGTTATGGGGCCGATGGATCGTGACACCATTATGGAGTCGCCGGTGCCGTTGACCATAAATATGCCACCACAAGAACATCCATTAGATTGTAATGCCAAATCGTTGCCTTCGAGTACCAGTAGCAGTGCCAGCAGCAGCGGCGGCGGTATGGGACCTGGTTCTGGCGGAGCCCTGTGTGGTGCCTTGACTTCCGTATCACCGAAAAATCATCATGATAATCACATAACACCGTCGATTAGTCTCATACCCATAAAGCAGGTCAGTGTAAGTTTCTAGATGGTGGGTAGCAAAAAAGTACAAATCGTTGTTGTTGTTTTTGTATTAGAACCTAATTTATATTTTTCCGAAAAAATATATTATGGACATGCTCCGGATGTGGAGGGTAGGTTATTTAAAAAAATGTGTTTGGAATGTTTTTTTCTCAGAATACAAATGGGAAGCCAAAGGTTCTCTACTAGTCCGTCCGATTTTGAAGATATTTTTTTAACAAAATCAATTCAGCTAAGTTTGATAATCAATTTTATATTGACTGAATTGAAGTTTTCCTATAGAAACCTTAATTCAACCTGGCTGAATTGAAGTTTTCCTATAGAAACCTTAATTCAGCCTGGCTGAATTGAAGTTTTCCTATAGAAACCTTAATTCACCCTGGCTGAATTGAAGTTTTCCTATAGAAACCGTAATTCAGCCTGGCTGAATTGAAGTTTTCCTATAGAAACCGTAATTCAGCCTGGCTGAATTGAAGTTTTCCTATAGAAAACTTAATTCAGCCTGGCTGAATTGAAGTTTTCCTATAGAAACCTTAATTCAGCCTGGCTGAATTGAAGTTTTCCTATAGAAACCTTAATTCAGCCTGGCTGAATTGAAGTTTTCCTATAGAAACCTTAATCCAGCCTGGCTGAATTGAAGTTTTCCTATGGAAACCTTAATCCAGCCTGGCTGAATTGAAGTTTTCCTATAGAAACCTTAATTCAGCCTGGCTGAATTGATGTTTTCCTATAGAAACCTTAATTCAGCCTGGCTGAATTGAAGTTTTCCTATAGAAATCTTAATTCAGCCTGGCTGAATTGAAGTTTTCCTATAGAAATCTTAATTCAGCCCGGCTGAATTGAAGTTTTCCTATAGAAATCTTAATTCAGCCTGACTGAATTGAAGTTTTCCTATAGAAAACGCTATTCAACCAGGCTAAATTGAAGTTTTCCTATGGAAAACGTTATTCAGCTTGTGTTTCTCAACGGAAATCCCTATTCAGCTGTGCTTTTTAATGTTTTTTTTGTGATAATTTGGCTGAATTAAGATTTTTACTGAATGTATTTGGGGTCATAGAATTTAAGTGAAGGAGGAAGAGAGGAAGTTTTTCATTGACAAAGTGAACTAATTCATATCTGATTTTTATTAGGAACCACCCAGCGAGGATACTGCGAAAAATTCCCTCAATGGCGGTGAGACCATGAATGGTGGTGACAGCAGTGAATCGGAATTCTCTGCACCCAATACGAGACTAACATCACTGATTAAGGTAAGTATGGAAATGAAATTACAACAACGAACTTCTTACTCATTTTTGTTGTTGTTGTTGTTTTCTCCAGGTTTCACCCCTGAAATCATTGCTGCGGGAAGATCTGAAACGCCGCATTTGTGCCAAGGCCAATAATCGTATTACCCGCAATGCTGCCTCCATGGAAAACAATAATGTGATACAAAGCAGTTTGACACCGACCTGTGGAACTGCCACTTCGTCCACTACGCCGATTTGCAATGGCACCATAACATCGACCGGGCCCGAAAACGATTCGGCTGGTCTGAATCGCAAACAAATACTCACTTGCCTCTTCTGTGGCATTGAATTTCCCGACGAGACGCTGTACTTCCTGCACAAGGGTTGCCACTGTGAAAGTAATCCCTGGAAGTGTAACATTTGCGGGGAACAGCTGAACAATGTGTACGAATTCAATGCTCATCTGCTGAGCAAGAGTCATCAATAGCAACCAATGCATAAGGGTGTCTTGACATCGGGCGGGAAAGATTAGAAAGCGATTGGAATGGAGCCGTGGGAGAAAGAATGTCAAGACATTCTTGGTGTAGTGAAAGAAAAGAGAGGGTATTTGGACCCTCTGTCTGTGTGGAAAAAAGCATAGCGTAATTATTTTTTTGTTTTGTTTTCTGTTGAAAAAATCGGGTCTCGAATAGAAGAATGTAACTTAAAGAAGGACAAGAGATAGAAATAGCAATAGAGCGAGAGGCATTTGATTCTTATTATTATTATTATAAAAAATAATATAATTATTATTTTCATTGTTTTTATTCTTTTATATAGTTTTTATTCATTCATAATGGTTTTTTTATTATTATTTTTATTATAAATATAAAGCAAAATATTATTATTATTATTTCGTTGTATTTTTTTTTCATTTTTGTTATTCATATCGTAAACTTAATTGTAGATATATTTGTAGAATTAAGTATGTTAAACAAAAAGAACAAGAAAAACAACAACAAACACATTTTTAATGAAACAAAGCTAACAAACAAATCAGTTAAAAGTAAAAGTAAAAAAAATCAACAAAAAAATTTAAATCATGGGCAAAGGCAATATTTTAAGATAACACAAAAAACCATTTAATGAAAAACAACAACAAAATATTAAATATTAAAACAAATTTTTAAAAAAACAATTAAATACAAAACAAACATTGGAGTGTGATAGTTAGTCGTTAGATTTTAAAACAAAATGAAACAAGAACAACAACAAAAAAGATGAAAACAAAATATTATTGCAAATAATGAAATTAACATAATGTACTTTAAAAGGAAACCAACAACAACAAAAACAAGTAAAGAGAATACATTTTTAGATTTTTAATTCAACAAAGAAAAATACAATAACAACAACCCAAATATAAATTGCACTTGTAATAAACAATAGAAGAGTTGACATAAACATTTCTTTAAGAACACATTTTGTTTTTTTTTTGGACACACTTAACCCTCTTATGGGGTTTACAACAAAATTTAAAAATAAAAGTGATAAAAGGGGAATATTTGTTAGTGTTGATGGATTTTAAAGAATATTTGAAGATCGAAGGATCAAATCATTTAAAGAAAATTAGATGTATCAAAGTTAATTTTTTATAAAAACCCACATTCTTTAAACTATATGGTTGTTTTTATATAATAATCTATATATGGTTAATTTGAATTGTAATTAAGATATCTTCCCAAAGTGTTAAGTCGAAGGACCAATTGCAAAAGAAAATGTTCAATTTTATTTAAAAAGAATAAGACAATTATTGTTAAAACATGCTTATTGTTCCGTTAAGTCCCTAAGATTTTCTGTAGACAGACAAGAGTTCAATACAAAATTAAAGAAAAAACACTTATTCTCCAATCTTATGCAAAAATGAAACAAAAAAAAATGTTTCGAAGTAGTATTCCCAATTTGACTTTAAAATTTCGCCTCCGAGTCCGTTTTTGAACAATTTGTTCTATAAATACGTAACTTCCATAAATTATATGGTCTGCTCTGAAAAGGAATGTTCTGGTGTGATGCCAAATGTCCGAACCTGGACACGGTTGAATTTAATTCGTAGATGCAATTTCGCAACAATAGTCGACATAAACACAACTTATCAAGTAAATATATTTGTAAGCCACATTGCCCAATATGCCTGATGAGCCGCTTAACCAACGGTGAAACTCGTCGCATAGTGGTGGGAATGTAGTATCTCTCTGGCTTTCCTTTTCATTGCAACTCCGATCATGTAGCTCATCTTGAAAGAGAAATTAATAAAAAAACATTTACATGAATGATCCTTCGCCCTAAAAAGGCATAAAAACAAAACTCAAAAAAAATCAGCTTGAGCCCGGCTGGGATTTGAACCCTGGTTCCCATGACAGCTGTTGATGTCCGGCGCCTTAGTGTTCAAAGCCACCTCTTTATCTTCCTAAGGTTGAACAATATGCAGTTGCATACTATTGAAGAAAAAAATCAGACTACAATATTTTATGAAAAAAAAGTCCGTCACTACAAGAAAAATCTGCTCTGAAAAGGAATGTTCTGGTTTGATGCCAAATGTCCGAACCTTGACACGGTTGAATTTAATTCGTAGATGCAATTTCGCAACAGCAGTCGACATAAATACAACTTATCAAGTAAAGACATTTGTAAGCCACATTGCCCAATATGCCTGATGAGCCGCTTAACGAACGGCGAACCGCGTCGCATAGTGGTGGGAATGAAGTATCTCTCTGGCTTTCCTTTTCATTGCAACTCCGATCATGTAGCTCATCTCGAAAGAGAAATTAATAAAAAAAAACATTTACATGAATGATCCTTCGCCCTAAAAAGGCATAAAAACAAAACTCTAAAGCAATTAAAATTGCAAGTTTAATAAATGCCGCATAACTTCTTCAATAATAAAAGAAAATTACCCTGAGAAAGTCCATAAACGAAAATCGGTACTGGGAAGCATGGAGGAGGGTCAATAATGGTATGGGGATGGTTTTATTTTTATGAAGTTCGATATATTTACGAGATTTATAATGTAATGGATTGTCTATACAAATGTGTTGGAAAACGCTATGATTGCCTTCGCTAAAGAAAATATACCGCTTGACTGGGTGTCTCAGCCTGATAATAACCTCAAAAATACATCGATATATGTCAAAGATTGTTAGCGGGAGTCAAAAATCAGGATCTAATAATGATCATCACTAGCATTAGATCTTCATCCTATAGAAAAATCTTTGTATTATCATAGATAGCAAAATCTAAAGAGATTAACAAATATACAAACATAACCTCTTCCCGTTGGTTCAGGATGCGAGCAGTAGTGTATCCAAGGATCAAATTGAGTAGGTATGCTGGCGTAATAAAAAATAAGGGTTATGCTGTCGATTACTGGCAAAATTTGCTTATTTATTAAAAAAGTTACTGTATTTTTGACCAGGCAAAAATTGGGACAATTTAGTTTTCCATAGAAATTTTTTTATTAAAAAAAATTTTTTTTAAAAATATATTTTTCGTAAAAGTGATTAAATTATTTTTTTTTAACTTTTACTATAACTTTATTTTAAAAAAAAGTTACAGGTCATTTAATCTGTTTTCAATTTCAGTTGCTTTAGTTTTGGCTACCAGTGTATTCAAGAACCCTTTATGCCAATTTACAGCCATATCGGTGGGAAAATGGGCTAAAGCCTTCAAAATGCCGAAACATAGATGGGAGCGTTATATGAGAGCTATACCAGCACATAAACCGATATTGATAATTTTTGGTAGAAAGATTTGAAAACCCGTGAGAACCTTAAAAATCATATTAAAGTCAATTGGGTTGAAAAACGGCCGCATCCTACCAAAATACCGTATATCCAATTTAATGGGGACTACCCGGAAACTTTCGCTAATATTTACAATATTTTTGGGTAGGGATATTTTCTACTCATTGATAATCCATAAAATACAATTACAGACATTTTGGTTGAAACACGTGCCCACTCCATCCCCCCAAAATACCGAAATGGGGTATATAGGGTTTAGGTGGTCTACCCATAAATTATGACCGATATTGATCATTTAAAACAGGGAGATTTTCTATCTAATGTGTATTCAAAGTACCGAATTACAGCAAATTCGGGTAAAAGCGTTCCTAAACTCCATACAATACCAATAATATATGACGACTACCCTAGAGTATGGGCCAATATTGATCATTTTCTATAGGAAGGTTTGATATCCCCAAAATATTGAATATTTGAAGGTACCGTTATTTGTTAGCTTTACCAAAACGTAGACCGATATATCCCATTTTCAATACCAAACATCGATCTTAACAAAATGTTATTCTAATCAAGAATATATATATACTTTATAGGGTCTCCGGTGAATATTTCGATGTTTCGAAAACAATTTTCATATACACTCCACCTTAATGATGGAATTTTATCAGAAAATGTGCATAAGAGAAGACAATGCGATGGTACGGGAGAATTGTTATTAAAGCAAATTTATAGTGCTTGCGATTTATCGATTTTTGAGGTCAGTATGGGGATAGAAAAAAATCGTCTTAAGGTTTTCGTTTTTTATTTCATTCCATTTGGTTTATTGTGTTTTATGGGTTTTAGCCACATTTCCGAGCGATATATTCAATAAAGGGGCATGTGTTAAAGGTTCTATTGAATTTGGCAACCTTAGTGTATGTACTGGTAGCCAATTTGCTATGTGGCTCCATAGGCCCCATATAAAGGTTCCGATTGATTTCAGATATTGTTAATGTATTGAAATATATATTTTTTATATTTCCAGGCTATCTTTCATTTTGATTGATTCCAAACATTTGAAAAATATTAAACTAATAATGAGAATGTGTCACCTTAATGTTATGTCGAGTTTGATGATGATCATATAATTGAAAGTCAAAAACGGGTTTCCAGTAATTTTAGCATATATACAAATGAAGTCTGTGGATTTCATATCTTGCCCTTTATTTTTTGAATTTAAAAAATTGATCTCATGTAGTGATTTGGTCCTTCGACTAAAACACCTCAACCAAATTAATATATTTTCAGAACCTTTCAATTCAAAATGATGTGAGTCAAATAATAAATTTAAAATTTAAATGTTTTTTTAAATTTTTAAATTGTATTTAATTCTGAGTAGTTATTTTTTATTATCACAATAAGTATTCCCCTTAAAATTAAAGATTAAACATCAAATAAAATTGGTTATGTACACAAAAATCAAACAAATACACACACACACACATTACAATACATACATATACAGTATGTATGTATATTGTAATTGTTATATCATCATTTTTTTATATATTTATAAATATGTATACTTTTTATTATTTAAATTTAAATCTGGTCATTCAAACATTCTGCGTGACAAAGTACCTTCATAAAAACCAATAACAACTTTTTTTTTAAAACAATAAATTTCAACATATTACATATACATATAAACAAATGAAAGTAAATGAAAACAACTAATTAAAATAAAAAATACATACAAAATATATAAATAAATAAAAAAAATCATTATTTACATTTTAAGTCTAAGTAACAAAAAGGACATTTTATTTAATTCAAAAAGAAATCTTAAATCTATAGATTTTTAAAATAAGTTTTTAAATGAAAAAAAGAAAAGAAACATGCGAACAAACAAAGCAATAATTATGAATAGGTAACAAAATGAAACATATAAACAAAATAACAAGGTATTTTGGAATGGAAAGTAATTTGAACAAAGAAATGTAAATACATTTTTTTTTTAATTTAAAATGTTATTAAAATATATTACAGCATTTTTTTTAAATTCAACAATTATTTTAACAATTAATTATTTATTAAAACAATTATTTATTAAAAATATTACTAAAATGTTAAACAAATTGGTTCAAGGTATTACTTCGATTAATTGTTTAAAATAAGAAGTTAGTATGCTGATGCTTCCCAACACAGTAAAAAATTGGGTTATACCTGACTATTTTGAAACAAAAATAACCAAAATTATGTTCTAAAATTTCGATGGTACCATTATGTATGTAAGCCATTTAAATTCCTAATTTCAGTTGATGCCCTATCAAGTAATTGAAGCCTTGTTCAATTTTGTTATTAAAAAAATTTTTAAGATAAATGATTTTGAAAGTCAAAATAGGTAATTTTTTTTGAAATATGCATTTAGATGATACTAGATGCAATTCCAAGTGAAGTTTTGAATATTGAGTTCTATTAATGTTTTGACATAAACCCATATTAAAAGGCACTTTCTGCATGGAAAAGATCATACTTATTTCAGGTATTTTGAATGCGTACTTCATGGCGAATAAAAAAGTTCGACCAGGATTAACTTAACGAGGTCCATTTTAATGAAGATGAAATGTTGGTCCTTCGATAGAAGAAAAGTCGGTATTATTATAAACGTTTACCACACCTTTTTCAAATGTTATTCAAAACATTGCAATTCGATAATTTCATTTGTAATTCGAAAACTCAATTTGCAATTCATAAACTTTCACTTGTAATTCGAGTATGTAATTTGTAATTCACGACCACCTAATTCTCGTTTTCAAAAGTGAATTTATGTGGGTTTTTTATGTAGTTCTAATCTCCACTATTTGAAGAATGTTCCTTTAAAATATCAAGTGAAAATTTTAACAACATTCTATTGTGCTGGCATCAAGTGACGGCAGTAGTGATTCCCAAACTTCGAACGTGTTTTTCTCGAAATAGTGTCTGCCGTCGAAAATAAAGAATATTCATTAATTACAAAAAAAAAAAAAAAAAAACAACTACAAAACAACAACATTTTGTCAATTTATTTTCTTCTTCTTTAAGTTTTGAAATAAATATATGCGAAGTTGTAATCGCCAACCGGTTGAAAATCGTCGAAATTCGAAATCGAGAATGGGAGTTTCCCTTAACAAGGTTTAACCCTTTCAGTGTCAAAAAAAAAAAAAAAATGTCGGAATAAACATCTAAAATTTTGTATTTAAAATCATATAAAGGCAAAGAGTTTAGACCAGAGCTCCGAAATGCTCGCTCGAATTCGAGTAAAAAGTGAAACTCGCTCGAATTCGAGCGGGAGTACTCTTACGAGTAGAAAAAGTAAATACTCTATTTTTCTCTGCCACTCAAATAAGAGCGCAAGTGCTTCGCTCTTTTTCGAGTGGGAGTGAAATACGCTCGAAATCGAGCAGATTACACTCTTGCCGAGTACTCTTTTATTTTTATTTATTTTTGTTTGTTGTTGTGATACCGTTGTTTTACTTGATGTTGTTTGTGTGCATTGTTTGTTTGTTTTGTGAATTTTTGTTTTTCTGTACTGCTGGGAAAGCATGCATCAACAAGCTCGTTCTCTGCGTTCTCTTTATGTAAGTCTGAAATAGTGACAGCAAGACGAACCAGCCTCCAAATTGAAACCCTCGACAATACAGTAAAAACTCGCTAATCCGGATAATTGATTGCAGACCCCAATCCGGATTACCGAGATTTCCGGATTATCGAGTTTTATTAATTGGTTTAAATTTATATTAATTTGGTGATAATTTAATTATTTTTATGTTTTTATTAAAAATGAAAATTATTCATTTCAAAAATATGAACTTTGAATATAATAGGTACTATTTTCAATTAAATTTGCAACGATTTTTTTATCAAAATAAAAAGTAACGTATCTTTACATTCCGGATTTTTGAGTCAAATAGGTCCGATAATCCGGATTATAGGATACGCAATGGGTTGTGAAATGCAGTCCGGATTACCGAATAATCCGGATTGTCGAGGTCCGGATTATCAAGTTTATACTGTATTTTGATACTAAAATTAAATAATGAACCACTTATGCATTGATGGGTTTTCTTTCAAACCAGCGCTTTTAATATTTTTGGAGAATACTTTTCCACATTTTTTAATGAATACCATTTTAAAAATTTGTATGGAAGTGTTTATGGTTTTAAAAATATATTGAATTAATTAAATCACACGGTTGAATTACTTTTATAAATATGAAATAAAAAAAAAAACATATAAAAATCTTATATGGTATAGGATTTTTATTTGTACCTCACATGTGTAAACAAAATAATCGATTTCCTTTTATGTTTTTTGTACATGAACTATCTCCCCACAACAGACAAAAGATCAACATCAAAAAATATTTGCTACTACACACACACAAATAACCAAACAACCAAATTTATTTGTCCACTCAATTTCACTCTTAGAGTGAACTCATACTCTATTTCGAACATTTTGACTCACACTCTTTTTCTTCAACAAGGAGTACTCGCGAGCACTCCCAAACAAAATAAAAGAGTGGAGAGTATACTCCATAAAAAACTCGTACTCTTTACTTACTCCCACTCGGGAGTATTTTTCACTCGCGAGTAAAATCGAGCAAATCTAAGCTCTGGTTTAGACAAAAAAGCTATATTGATTTTAACTCTCGGGCCGTTTCGTCTGTTTTTCAGCAAAAACAAAAACATCAATAATAACGGTACATTGGATAACCGAAAAATCGCAAAGAAAGAGAGTATTTTTAAATGTCGAATATATTCGACAAATACACTGAAAGGGTTAAGAATACAACTCGGGTTTAATGAAGACGATAAATCTTATGTTAACTAAATACGAAAATATCGACAAGTAAACAGTAGACCAGTAAACATAGAGAAAGTGACGAGTAACAATTGAAAGTGATGTCTGAAGTTCTTAAAATATTGACATTTGGGAGATACCGACAGTCTTTGGTATGAATATTTGCTACCCAACAAAACCCCAAAATACAAAAGGTAATCCAATTAGGTTGTGAAACGTGTCCTAAATTCCAAAAATAGCGAATAATGTGGGGGTGCCCCAAAAGTTGGGGTACAATGAGAATAAAAACACAAAAGTTGTAGACAATTCGTTGAAAAATTGCGCCTAACATACCCAAAATATCGAACATTGCGGGGTACTGCTATATAGGGGCTCTATACCAAAACGTGGGCCGTTATAACCAATTTTCAATATCAAACACAATAAGATGCACTAGGAATGTCTGTGTAAGATTTCAGAACTCTATCTTAAATATTACGATCTCTGCCGCCATATAGAGTATAAATATTTTATGGGGTCTCTGGGATAATTTCGATCTCCGTGGTCAATAAAAAAATTAGCACAATTTCACGGGAACAAGTTTTCGCATTGGCTGAATGATGCCCGAGAATGTCCCCTTTCAGTCCATTTGTACTTTTGTGTACAGGGGTACACATTTGTGTTATTTAACCGAATTCTTCTACTTCTCGCCTATTGCATATGATATATATTTTCACTTTTTGGTATAATCTTCCCATCAAAATATTCATTGTTTGTAACTCGCAAATTACTGTACCTTTTATATTTAAATTTCGGTACTTTAAAGAATTTTGAGACGATTTTAAACCGAAATGGCTGCAATTTTATATTCTCATAACAAAAACCAGTAAGCGGGGCAGTATATTCAACCACCCTACACAGTTATAATCGAAGTCTAATTTTCTTTAGAACTATATTCCGAACCTGGGCGATACTTTGTGATATTAGCACCCTCTTATTCGATTAAAGATCAACAGTTCATGATTCTTACCCTCCCATATTTTCCGAATCAGGTGTCAAGGACAGTCTGGATGTTGAGTGGGTAGACCTTCTTAACTAAGACACTTTTGGTTATATTATAAAAAGAAATTATGTTTATTAAATTTATAAAAGAACACAGAATATTTTAAAACACAAAACGGATAATTTATTTAAGGAAGGTGTTTTTGCGCGGAGCTTCTCGTTTGATGTTTTCGACGGACTTGAACAGACTATCTTCTTCTCGTCATTCCTCTTCTAATTCTCGCTTGCTTACAACATCAACCAAAGAAGAAGGGTGAAGGATCTAGAGATGCCATACAGAGATTTTAAGTAGGGGTTGCCGTGCGTGACACAGGTTTCCTCGGAACGTTTGCTCTATTCGTATTTGTTCTTTGTTCATATGATCCTAAATAAATAGTTGGTCAGATCCTTTCCCCGTGTAAAATTTGTGATGCTAGGCTTAAAATAATGTCCTCTTATAGTAAACCATACAGAAAAAAAATGTTGGTCGATTCCATCGCCTAAATATCATCTGATCATCATCGAAATGTGTAGGTGTCGTCCTTGACCATAACCGGAACCTCGTGTAAAATGTCATAGAGATCCGCGCGACTTTTTACAATGTTTTTATTGTATATAACTCCCACATCCGAGTACATACAACAATATAATTGGTATCAATCCAAAAGGCCAACCACTCTCCTTGGATACTCTATCGGGACTATGTCCTTCAGGAGTATATATATACACTTGACAGAATAGAAATGTTGTTGTTTTCCACACAAAAGACTGGATCCATTTGACCCGATAAATATTGGCCTTCTTTATCAGAACAGTTATGTTTATTCCATGGTCTTTTTCCTGTGTAAAATTTTGTGATGTTCTGATCATAATATTGGAGCCTCTAGAGCGACAAAAAAAAACAGACAAAAATAAAATTTGTGGTCCATTCCATCCCCTAAATATTAACAAACCATTATCAGAACAAGATTTTGCATGTAGCACGGGCGAATGGTCCATAACTGGGGCCTCTATTGTGTTTTCTAATTATTATATTATTATATTAAAAAATTATTCAATATTTTTTGAAGAATAATCGAAATTCCTCACGGATTTTTATTTATGATTGGGCTGGATATATTTTTGATACATTTGATTGTATAAATATTGGTATAATTAAATCTTTTAATCTAAATGGTGTACAAAACATCCTACTGCATTTCAAAAGACACCATATTTTTCATTTGTTTCGAATTCTTTGCTTTGTAAAGAGTGAACATTAATTTTATTAAAAATATCTTGGCTTCTACTCAAAAAGTTTGTATTTTTTTTCGAAATTTTAAATATATTTAAAAACTAGTTTTTATTAAATTTAATATTTTCCAAAATTCAATTTGTTATATTATTTATACCCTACACAACTATGTTGTCAGGGTATTATAACTTTGTGCAGCCCTAAGAGTTTGTAATGCCGCGAAATATTGGTCCTAGACCCAACTTTAAGCATACCGATCGTCATATCTCGCCTAGCTGAGTCGATCTAGACATGTGTGTCCGTCCGTCCGTCGGTCCATTATAATTTGTTAGCACGATACAGGTCACAGTTATGGACCAATCTCCACGAAATTTTGCATTTAGAATGGGTTCTGGCCAATGAAGACCCCTATTGTTTTTGGTAAAGATCGGTTAATATTTAGGTGATGAAATGGACAAAAAACTTTATTTTTGTCTGTTTTTCTGGTCGCTCCAGAGGCCGCAATTGTAGCCCGAACATCGCGAAATTTTACATGGAGAAGAGGGTCGGGCCAAGGAACAAGCATACCTGTTTTGATAAAGATTGGTCAATATTTAGCGGGCCAAATGGACCCTGATTTTTGTGTGAAAAATTACAAAATATGTATTCTATGACACATATATTAATTCCCGAAGGACATAGACCCGAGAAGTTGATAGCATATCCAAGAGGAGTTTTTGACCTATAAATTGATGCCAATTATATTGTCGTATGTACTCGGATGTGGGAGTTACACTTAAATATTTACGGGTGCTTACATATTCAGACAGAATTGAGTAACCCATTACACCACTAGAGGTCGGAAATATAGCGCTGATCGCTTTGAAATTTTCCCTGAGGATCCAGGCATGGTCGCAGACAATGCCTATAATTTTCAATTATGATCAGATAATATTTTTGGGATGAATTGGACCGAAAACTTAATTTGTTTAGGTTTTTTTTGTTCGAGTCGATTGAAAGCCGAACATCACAACAAACCCCACGGTGAAGAGAATCTGGACAAGTAATTAGAAGGGGTGAACTGAATATTAGTAATATTTGTTAACCTCTAGTTGGTCAAGAGAATATAGAAGCTCAGAATATAGAACCACTCAAAGTTAGAATTGCGTGGAAGTTGTGTAGGGTATCATATGGTCGGCCCCGCCCGACTATACTGCTCCGCTCACTTGTTATATATATATAGAGAGATAGAGATATCAGTTTTTTTAAATGCCTTGAGCTGACAAATTTGGCCTCTTTTTGTCACTATTTTCTTGATCCGTAAACCAATGACATGGAACCGATATTTGTATGTTTTATTAGTCCTTTTTAATTTTCTTCCGATCCTATGCCAAGAAAAAAAAACATATTACTGTGTATTTGAATTAATTCGATATATTATGATTAACTGTAATTTTTTGTCTGAAATTTTTGAAATACGACATCTGTCGTTTTGTGAAACACGGCCACACTTTGCTCTGTTTTTATAAAAGTTTCATTTTTTAAATTCCTTTATTTTTTAATATTATTTTATAATATTAAATATTTGTGTACATCTTTTTTATTAATTTTAAAAATGTCCAAAAATCAATTTTTTTATTATTTTCAAATTATTTTCCGTTTCCACATGCCTTGTAATTAGTTTTTTTTGTTGAAAAAACAAGAACAACAACATTTTATTATAAATAATTTTTAAGTACTTTAAAAAAAACATTTAATCAAAATGTAGCCTAAAAACACAAAAAAAAATAAATAAATAAGAGAAAAATATTTTTGTAAAACAAAGCTACGTAGATACCTATCTTCATTAGAAGCATTAGTGACAAAAACAACAACAACAACAAAAAACCACAATATTAAAGAAAAACTTATATTTAATATATAAAAATAATGCAAACATAAAAAAGTATATATTAAAAACAAAACAACAAAAACGAAAGACAACATTTTTATTGTCAAAAAAGCAATCTAAAACTTCTTCGTAGTAAATTTTTTAGTGACAAAACAAAACGAAAAAGTGAAACCTGTAGTAGTAAAAAAATGTTAACAAAAAATTAATCTTTTTTAAAAAAGGAAAATACAATTTTAACAAAAAAATTTTTTTTGCAAATAATTATAATGTTATTAAAGTAAAAAACAAATAAAAATCAACAACAACAACTCCCTCTTGTTAAAATAGTAGTTAGTTAGTTTACGGCTCCACCCGTTGTTATTACCATGAAGATAAACAAGTAACAAATAATTATAATAAAAACTTGTTATTAAATAATAATAAAAACGGTAAATTGTTTATATATATACACAGAAAACGAAAGAAAGGAAAGCTTAACAAAAACATGTTATTTATTGGAAGAAATTGTTTTTGGTAAAACAAAAACCAAAAACAATTTTGATTTTGTTAAACAGCCCTCTTGAATGCAATATGTACTATAAATACAAAAATAAATACAAATCAAATCAAATTTATTAGATAAATTTAACACAACAACAACAACAACAATAATAATAGTAATACTAATACCACTCTACAATATAGTAACGATAATAGTTATATAATACAAAAAAAGTAACGATAAATTAGATTTTAAATCAAAGAAGAAAAAAGAAAACAAAAAAATAATGAAAAAGCACATCACTTAAAATGGCCTTTACGAAATGGCTTTAAACAAATTGTTATAATTTTTCAGAGTTTATTAAAATTAATGAGAAAAGAAAAAAATGAAAATAAGGAAAACAAACAGCAATATAGCAACCACAAGAACAACAACTACAACAAAATACTAATACCAATAAATTAAAACAATAAACGTTATATCTTTGCAAAATAAAAAAATAAATGTGAAAACGACAACCACAACCTTAATAATTTACCATGTTCTAAATAATGCAACTAAATAAAACAACAATAACAAGAAATGAAATAGAACTAAACACAGCAATAATTACTGAAGAAATTAACACACACACACAAGCATACATAAACTAAACCACATTTCAAAAGTTAAATATGCGAATGCCAAAAAAAAAGATTATTTTGTAATGATCTGACAATATTCAATTTTTTCAAAACACCAGATTTTGAAGTAATGAAAGAAGGGTTAGATTATTAGTTTTTATATCAGGGAAGGAAATTCGTAACTTAAAAAATACAGTATGTCAAAAATGAGTTTACACATAATTTTATTTCATTTTCTTTAATTTTTTATTAATAGACATACAGTGAACCACAGTCAAATGTATCCACTTGGTTTTTTTAATTATATCAAGTGAAAAAGCGCTAAGTTCGGCCGGGCCGAACTTTGGATACACTCCACCACAGATATACTGACAGGTACTTCAAATGAAAATATAGGGAAAATGTCAAAAAGTGGACCTATACCGACATGTCTAAAAACGGATTATGTAATCATAAGATGAACCATAATACAAATTTCAGAAATTTTCAATTGATAATTCAAATTTAAAGATGGGGAATATCGGTCCACTCCTTCTGGAACCTCTACACAGAGGCTAGGTCTAAATGCGGCTGTAGTTCATTATCGAACCGTTTGTTCTAATTTTTTATCTCGCTATCCTCCACAGGTGAAATGATTACAACAGATTCTTAGAACCGAACTCAAAACGCGGAACAAATCAGATAACTATTTTAATGTAAAAAAGGGGGTTATATGGGGACTACACCAAAAAGGGGGCGAATATTAATAATTTTTAGTAGAGAGATTTGTTACCATATACGACTATAAAATACCAAATTGCAGCAAATTCGGTTGAAAAACGCACTCAAGAACCCAAAAATGCCGAAAATTGGGGGTACCCTTATATGGGGGCTAATAAAATAGCTAATATTTACAAAAATCTCTCTATATATAAAATTACGTGTATGTTCGTGATCGCTAAAAACAAAAACTACTGCGCCGAATTGGACCAAATTTGTATGTACATGCTCTAAGGGGCGTGAGGAGTAGGGCTGCCAAAAAAATTAATGAAAAACTGCCAATTTTTCAAAAAAAAAAAAAAAAAAAAATCGGCATAATCGGCATTTGTATTTTTTTTTAATCGGAAAAAAATCGGCAGCATATAATTTACAAATATAACAAAACTACATTGTTTATTTCATCTAAAAATGATAACAAATTCAATTCTGTATAAAAAACATTAAAATTACATTAAGATTAATTTAGATTTAGTTTTGTTAAGGTTTACCAGAGTAAAAACTCGTTCTACATTTGCTGAGGAGTGTGAAAGAACCATAATTCTTTGTACAAATAAAGTACAAAAGTGGAAGACCGAAATTTGTTCCAAAAACTTTTCAACTTTACTTCAGCATTTTCAAAAATGTCTTCAAAACTCAGAAAGTAAACGCGAATTCTAAAGATAGCCTTTCTGTTTCTAAAATAAAATCGAAGAATTCTTCAAAAATGTCTACACCTTTTTCAAATGTTATTCAAAATATTTCAATTGCAATTCGAGAATTTCATTTGTAATTCGAAAACTCAATTTGCAAATCATAACATTTCACTTGAAATTGGAGTATGTAATTTGTAATTCACAACGTTTCATTTGTAATTTTAAACTTTTCGTACGAAATTCAAAAAATTCCATTTGAAATTTAAAAAAATTTCATTTGTAATTCGAATATTTCCATTTGAATTTTGTAGAGTTTCAATTGAAATTCAAAGAAATCCATTTGAAATTCAAAGAATCCAATTTAATTCATAACATTTCACTTTCAGTTGTAATTCATAACAATTCATTTCAAATTCATACATATTCCTTTTGTGTTACCAATAATATTTTTCGAATTTAAAATTAAATGTTATGAAAAACAAATGGAATGTTATGTATTTCAAATCAAATGTTAAGAATTTCAAATGGAATTATTTAAATTTCAAATGGAATTTTATGAATTTCAGACGCAAATACTAGGAATTTCAAATGGAAGTTTATGAATTTCGAAACGTATTCTATGAATTACAAATGGAATTCTCGAATTACATTTGATATGTTTTGAATAACATGTGAAAAAGGTGCAGTAAATTTCTTATCTTCAATTTTACAGTGAAAAATCGTCAAAATGCCGCGGTATATCGGGAAAAATTACAGCCCTAGTGAGGAGTGTTTCTGCGTGGTTTGAAGTTCATCCCACAGGTGGGGCAAAATTAATATTATTTTGCGTTTATTCACCGTAACTCAAGAACTACTACAACGATTTGGATCAAAGTTTATGTACATGCTCTATGGGGTGTGGGGAATGTTTTCCGTAATAGTCTGGCATATTACGCAATATTCTGCTTCAGTAATCGGTATTTGAACAATACTTTCTATGTAGATTTAGTGAACCTTTCATTCTTCTTCGAAATAAAAATATGCCATGACTTTGCAACGGAACCAGACTTGCAGTGAAAAAAAAAACGTTGAAGGCAAATCAACGTTTTCCGGGTCAGGTAGTTCAATATAAAAAATAATTGCTATTGAAATACCACAACGAAAAGTATACACCGGTATTATTTACAACTTTATAACGGTTAAAAGTCAATCTTCTCATGGAATATTACATGAATTATTGCATCGGAACTTTTTTTTACAATTTATGCATTGTTCACCATGCTGAACTAGTAAAATCTCAATGGAAAATAGTGGAAATACGCAGTATTACTCTATCTGCTGTCGAAAAAAACGAGAATCGAATTTGAAACAAGACGAGCATCAGCTAGAAAATAATATTCAATATAAGTGACGAAAAGTGGTTGCTCTACAAGTGGTCGATAATTCAAAGCTAAGTGTACCTAAACTAGCTGAAATCGCAGAGAAATATCTGGAAAAAATTTAACCCAGAAACAATTCCAACAATTTTGCGTAAACATGGGGTTCATGGTAGATTTGCACTGATAAAAAAACATTCATAAAACACAAAACTCGGAATATACGATTGGAGTTCGTTCAGGAACACGAACACGCGTATTTTCATCGAGTGGACCAACTTTTGCAAGTCATAATTGTTTGGAATGTTGTGCAACTCATCCAATATTGCTTTTAATGATTTTATATTTTTTGCTTCGCAAATTATCTATAGCCAAGCTTCTTACTTAACTGGCTCGAGATTGAAAATGTGTTCCATAAGCAAAACAATTTCCTGTAGGTCTTGTGCGCAGCTTTTTCAATCGAATTCGTGGCCTTCCCCTTCTGGTCGCTTTTATATGCCTTCTGAGCTGGCGCATCCACATCCATTCTCACAACATGGCATAGCCACCGTAATCGCTGCAGCTCGATACGTCTGACTATGACGATGTCGGTGCATAGATGGTATGTTCGGGTTCATTCGATACCGATATTCACCGTCGATGTAGATCGGAGAATTTTTCTCTCAAACACTCCAAGAGCTGCCACATCTGCTTGCGCAAGTACCAATGCTTCAGCACGGGTAGCATCAGTGTTTTGTAGAGTGTAAGTTTGGTGTGACGAGAGAAGTGCTTCTTCCTAAATTGCTTACTTAGACCATAGTAGCATCTGTTAGTCAACACTATTGTTCTCCGAATCTCAAAACTAATGTCATTAGTTTTATTTATGGCCGTACGGAGGTATATAAATTCCTTCACTACATCGAATCTGAAGTTTTCTAGTTCCACAGCAGGTCAGAGTCTACTGGACGTTTTGCGCGTTGATACCATCAGCTTGGTATTCTCGCCATTTATTGCCAGTCCTATTTTGAGTATTGTTCAATTTGTTCAAAGGTGGCTGTTACGGCTCGCGATGTTCGACCCATTATATCATTGTCTTCGGCGTAGACGAGTTACATATGCTGTTTAGTATATAGAGTATCATTTCAATGACAAACTGTCACCTTGTCTAGATCCTCGTTCGGTATTGCCATATTAATTTGGCAGGAATGCCGAACGCATACGTGGTTTTAAGCACCTTTTAAGCTTTATAGTCGACGAATAGTTGGAATATGTCGATGTGTTTTTCGTAGGACTTTTCCAGAATTTGGCGCAGAGTGAAAATCTGGTCAATGGTAGATTTGCCAGGTCTGAAGCCGCATTGGTATGGTTCAATAATGTCATTGACCATTGTTCTACTCTTTCTTAACGTTTCCGGACTTCATTCTGACTCCTGTACATCTCGATTTGTTCACTCTTCTGAAAATTCTGTGTATTCTCAGTCCGTGCATTACGACATTCCGGATCATACCATGGGTTTCTTGATGATGGTCTTTGGTACCCAATTGTTGCTTTTGCTGCCGTTTGTTGGGAGTGAGTGAGGGATGTACAGTTGCTAAATTGAAGTGAGGGATCTTATACTGCAGTGACCTGTTATGATCCCCACAATGATTTTAATCTCCCTCTTATATAGGAACAACAGCGAAGAAGTTCTCCCTTGCAATCAATAACTACTTTGGGGTTTATAGTGCACGACATTAAAGCCTTGAGGGCCGCCTTACTATCGACATATATAGTCACTGGTCCCATACTATCGGTAGTAAGTGTTTTGACTATCTCTGCTTGAAAAACGCCACACAACATGATCAATTTTATTTCTCGCTGTTTGCTTGGGAGAAATCCAGGTAGCCTTGTATATATCGAGATGCTTGAATCAGGTGCTGCTAACTATTATTTTTTTCTTTATGAAGGCTGAATTTTCTTTCCGATTTTTGCATTACAATCTCCAAGCATAACTTTAATGTAATGACCGGGATAGCAGTCATATGCTGTTTCTATGCGTTCGTAGAATATGTCTTTGGTCGCAGCATGGGCGCAAATAAGACTGATGTAGAAGATCTTGGCTTTTGTATGTATTAGAGCAATTCCATCATCCACTGGAAGGAATCCGAAGCCAAATTCGTGTCTCGTTTCATGGCAGTTATAATACAGTGCGTAATCATTTGATTTAATTGCGTCTTTCCATTTCCATCGCATATTTCGAAATTCTGTGATATAGATTGAGTCCTTGAGTCCTGTTTTTTTATAAATCCCATCTTCAATTTCACAAATAAATCTGGTGTTTTATGTAAAAATGGAAAAATTAAAAAAAAATTAAAAACAAATATTTTGTTTCAATATAATGCGCATAAAAACAACAACAACAATAAATAACTATATATTTCCAAAAAATCAACTAAATAAACACAATAAGAACAGCAACAAAAGGTAACTTCTTTAAATTATTAAAATTAAAAAAAAAAACAAGAAACGAAAAACAAAATCAAGAATCTAATAGCAATAAATACTACAAGAGAATAAATTATAAAAAAATATATTCATTAAGATATCCGTCCACAAAATCCAGAACAAAGAAGAAGAAATCATTCAAAGAAACAAAAACAACAAAAAATCATGGAAAAAATGTTCTAAAACAATAAAAGTAACAGCAACAAAAAAAAGATACAAAAACTAATGCCACAAAACCTGACAAAAGTGGTTCCCCATTTTTAATTTCAAAATTTTCAATTTTAGGCAAAGCAAGAGAAAAAAATTAAATTTAGTTTTACTTTTAATTTTTTACAACAACAATATGTTTCAAAAACATTTTTCTAACCTTAAATATAATTTTTTTAATAATAATTTTTTTATTTAAGGAAAGCAATGGAAATTTTCTAGTTAATTAATTGTTAAACAAAAAACAATACATACATATAAATATGAATACATTGTTAAACTAATTTTATTCGATTTTTAATGAAAATAATAATAATATTAAAATAATAATAATATTAAAAAATATAATTTAATTTTTTTATTAGGGGTTTCGTAATAATACATAAGACATTCATAATAATTTTATTTTCATTTTTCATATGAAATATTTTTTTTGTGTTTTTTTTTTATTTTTGTTTCAAATTTTGTTGATAGTTAATTTTATAGTGAAATTTTTTATTATTTTTATACCAATTGGCCTTTTTTGTTATCTAGATTTTTTTTGTTAGTTTTCTATTCATTTTTCTTATAAATAATATACTGTATGTATATGTATAATTAAACATTTTTTATGTATTAATTTTTTTATTATAATAAATTGTTATCGATCTTTATAGAAATACAATAAAATATTTCTTAATAAAAATCAAATAAAATTATAAAAAAAGATGATAATATAGAATAAAAAATTGTTAAAAAGCTGAATATGGTTTTGTGTTTTATTAAATAAATTGGAGTCTCTAAATACTCCTGTAAATAATTCAATAAAGAAAAGAGGCTATAAAGACTAACTTGTAGGAGTCTATAAAGACTTCTTTATAGGAATCTATGTAGATTCCTTTATAGGAACCTATAAGACTCATTTATAGAAGTATATAAAGACTCCCTTATGGGTGTCTATAAAGACTCCTTTAAAGTAGTATATAAAGACTTCCTTATAGGAGTCTTAATATTATCACACTGTGTTCATATTTTTTTTTTTAATTTTCGAATACCCGATTGTATTTTTTATCTCAATAATTCGAAATTTATCTAAGTTTAAAAGTATTCATCTGTAGATAATGTGCTTGAACTGCAATACAATTATTTAACATGCGGCTTGTGTCTAAGATGATTTGGCAATATTACAGTGCTGCCAAGTTGGTGTTGTGTTGACATAATTATGTGTGGTAGCATTGGTATGTTTGGTCGATTTGTATACCCTTCACCACACTGTGGTACAGGGTGTTATGTCTTTGGGCATATGTTTGCAAAAGGCAAAAGGAATCGAGATAGTCCCATGATTCCTTTTGAGAATATGCATAGAATCACATTCAGAGTCTATTTATGCATGTCCGTCTGTGCGTCCGTCCATGTATTTTTGTGAGCAAAGTACAGGTCGCATTTATGATCTGAATTGGATGAAATTTGGCACAGCCCATTGTTTTGGCCCAAGGACGAACCCTATTGAAATTGGAGAAAATCGGTTCAGATTTAGATATAGCTCCCATATATATTTTCGTCCGATTTAAGGTAAATGGTGTACCAAAGTCCCTGAAAATCATTAGATTTGCACGAAATTTGGCATAGCGTACTGAATAAAGTCTAGAATGATGAGTGTTAAGTTTCATGAAAATCGCTTCAGATTTAGATATAGCTCCCATATAGTTTCGCCCGATTTTAGGTAAATGGTGAACCAAAGTCCCTGAAAATCATTAGATTTCCACGAAATTTGGCATAGCGTACTGAATAAAGTCTAGAATTATGAGTGTTAAGTTTCATGAAAATCGGTTCAATTTAGATATAGCTCCCATATATAGTTTCGCCCGATTTTAGGTAAATGATGAACCAAAGTCCCTGAAAATCTTTCGATGTTCGCGAATTTTGGACTAGCGTACATAATTCAGTGCTAAGATTCGTGAAAATCGTTTCAGATTTAGATATAGCTCCCATACATAGTTTCGCCCGATTTTAGGTAAACGGTGCATCAAAGTCCCTGCAAATCTCTTGATTTGCACGAATCTTGGTATAGCGTACTGAATTAAGTCTAGAATGATGTGTGTTAAGTTTCGTGAAAATCGGTTCAGATTTAAATATAGCTCCCATATATAGTTTCGTCCGATCTTAAGTAAATGGTGGACCAAAGTCCCTTAAAATTATTAGATTTGCACGAATTTTCGCATAGCGTACTGAATTAAGTCTAGAATAAAGATCACATATTTAAGTTCCTTCAATGTCATGTCAATGTTCCTTCGAAAAGGCGACGTATTTTAGGATACATATGTAGAATATACCCAAAGTGGCGAAGGGTATCATATAGTCGGCCCAGTCCGACTTTACTATTTTCCTTACTGGTTGTAAACCATAATGTGTACATTATGGTTTACAAAAAAATACAAATTTCGGGAATTTTTAATGAAATCATAAAATCTCAAAACCCCAAAACGCATTGTTTGGGGTTGGAGAAGGTGTATAAAATCCACAAAATACTGCAATTTGCAGGGCAAATTTTGTATCACAATTCCTTCACCATAATTATTAAACCGGTAGGCATTTTTATATAGGGTCTAGCCCAAAATGCAGGCTGATATATGTTATTCTCCAACCTGATTTCGAGTACAGAATATCCCCCATACTATGGTGGAATGCGGCTATACGGAGACAACCCAAAATGTGGTACAAATCAGTTAACTATTTTAATATAAACAAATAAAAAAGTGTCAGTCGGTGTTGCCGACAGATATATACCCTCACCCTGTGGTTTGCCGAGGATGTTGGCCATTTGTGTTGAAGATACCAGAAGGAGAGGACCAATGGGTACCATCTACTGACTTGATCTAGGCTTGGTAAAGGTTGTACAAAGTCTAGTTAAAATCGGATAGTCCGTTTGCATGTTATTATAAAATTAATTTTTAGCACAATTTTGGCCATTTTTTGGAGGAGATACCGAAGGAGTGGACAGATATTCCCCATCTTCGAACTTAAACTAAAATTGGAAGAAATATTTAGATGTGCAAAGATTGGATGAAATCGATTAGTCCGTTCGAGAGATGCAACGGACGGACATGTATAAATCGACTCCAAATTTTCTAAAACGGATTTGGTCCAAAGAAACAATATTTCGATAAGGCACATTTTCACCGTATCAAAGTGTATATACCCTCATTAGCAATAAGGCTGAGGGTATAAAAAGGGGTTTATATGGCGACTATCCCCAATAGGAGGCGAATATAAATAATTTTTGAAAGGGAGATTTGTTACAGCGAATTCGGTTATATGGGCGCTACCGGAAAAAGTGGACCTATATTTATAATTTTTGGTGGAAAGATTGGTACCCAATAAGAATCAAATGTACCAAATTTCATAGAATTCGGTTGAAAAGCGCGCTCAAGAACACCAAAATGCCGAAAATTTGGGGAGCAACCAGAAAAAGGTGGGCCAATATTTATAATTTTTAGTGGACACATTTCGGCGAATTCGTTTGAAAATCACGCTGTAGAACCCCAATACCTAAACGTGGACCGAAATAGCACATCAAACCAGCACCAGCAGACAAAAGACGACTCTATGCAAAATTCACCTCAATCTATCTAAATTCGTTTAGACACTAGAGTGATTACAACATGCTTAAATCGTCTTAGAACTTTACCCTGATCAATGTATATATATATATAGCATATATCCGCTACTTCGTTAGCGAATGTGGGATGTATTTAAAACCCTATACCGACCATTATTAAAATTTTAGAACCATTTAGTACATATGTTCTCTTTAGTACGTTTTTCTAATATACCTCTATATATCAACCCTACACACACATTCCGATCGCAACAGAAATCTACCTCTATGTTTTAGGATTCCAACTCTATCTGTTCACCCACAATTCAAATTGTACTAAGTTTAGTACATAGTAGTACCAATTTCCAAATCTTCCTACATACCCCAATTCTGCACCTCACATTTCAGGATTCCAACTCTTTCGGTTCACCCACAAATCAAATCGTACTAAATTTAGTACATAGTAGTACAAATTTCCAAACCTTCCTACATATCCCAATCCTACGCCTCGACAGTGATCCTAAATCAAAATTTCACGATTCCAACTCTATCGCTTCACCCACAATTTAAATTGTACCAAATTTAGTACACTTAGTACAAATTCCTAAAACTTCCTACATAGCCCAACCCGACACCCCCACAGTAATCCCAAATTCAAGTTTTGGGATTCCAGCTCTATCGGTTCACCCACAATTCAAATTGTACTAAGTTTAGTACATAGTAGTACAAATTTCTAGATCTTCCTACATACCCCAATTCTGCACCTCACATTTCAGGATTCCAACTCTTTCGGTTCACCCACAAATCAAATCATACTAAATTTAGTACACAATTTCCAAACCTTTCTACATACCCCAATCCTACACCTCGACAGTGATCCAAAATTTTACGATTCCAACTCTATCGCCTCACCCACAATTTAAATTGTACCAAATTTAGTACACTTAGTACAAATTTCTAAAACTTCCTACATAAATCAATCTTACAGCTCAATAGTGATCCTGAATCTATTGGTTCACCTTAAATTCAAATTGTACCAAATTTAGTACGATTAAGTACCAATAAGTATTAATTTCTTAAACTGAATCCTGACCCCAATCCTACACCCCTACAGTGATCCTGACTCCAAATTTTATTGCTCCCACTCTATTGGTTCACCCAAATCCAAGTTGTCCCAATTATAGTACGATTTAGTACTTTTCGTACACATAAGTAACAAATTTCCAAAACTACGTACATATACCAATCATATACTCCGACGGTAATGTTAATATCAATTTTCAGGATTCCAGATCGATTTGTACCTCTAAATTAAATTTGTACCAAATATAGTACCATATAGTACTTTTCGTACACAAATTCCAAATTCCAAGTTTTTAGCTCTATCCGTTCACATGTTACAGAATTGTACCAAATTTAGTACATTTTCGTACTTTTCGGATAGTTATAGTTCGAATTTCCAAAAACCCTTTGGTACATCTATCCTACACTCCATCAACGACCACCAATCCAAATTTCAGAGTTCTAGCTCCACCGGTTCGCCAAATAGAAATGGTATCACCATAACCGGAATCATGCAAAATGTTTTAGCCATCAGCGCTACCTTTAGTGTGGTAATGGTAATACTAAAAAATCTCATAATACTTAAATCTTAAATATTTACGTATAACTCCCCTGTCCGAGTGCATACATCAATATAATTGGTATCAATTTAAAGGTGAAACCCTCCTCTTGGATATAATATCAACTTTCCGGGTCTATGTCCTTTAGGTGTAAACATATACGCCTTAGAATACAAATTTTGTAATTTTTCACATGAATGTGTGGACCCATTAGATCCGCTAAATATTGACCGATTTTATATCAAAACAGTCATCCTTGTTTTTGGCCAGATTTCCTCGGCCCTCTAGAGCGACCAGAAAACATACCGTTAATGAATATGGAACCTGCGAAGTCTATTTCAAAGTCAAGTCATGTTTTTAAGTTGCATTGTAAATGTTTTGGTTGTAAATCTAAATTTCATGAAGAAAAATCTTCGTATCAAATCTTTGTGGCTATCGGATGTTATTTTTATTATCGAAAAGTCCGGTTCAAAATTTCGTATTAAACTTTGCATCCATTGAAATTACTCCAGTCCATTAGATCAAATTGACTATCCAATTTGAAGCCTTCGTCCACTTGAATATTCTAACATCGTAAGTATATATGTATTTACATACATATGTCGCATATACGTATGCGAGTAAGTATGACATGTTTAGTGGCTGGATTAATTTGTCTTGTTGCTCTCATTGACTGTGTTCGTGTATGTGTGGGTGAAATGTATGTCCAGACATGAATACTGCTGTTGTTGTTTTTATTGCTTGTAGTTGGCCGATTGCTTGTCTACTTGTCAGCCTACCAGAATAATCAACCAGTAGGATGTAATTAATCTGGCCACGAATCATTGGGGGCAACAATTTCATTTTGTCAACAACAACAGCAGCCATGGCAGCAGCTGCTGTTGCTGCTGCAACAATAACAATAGATTTAATAGCGGTAGCAGCAGTAACAGCACTTAAACAAACTTATTTATTTCTACCAGATACTGAAGTACAAATAGTTTTTCTGGGAGTCGGAGAAGTGCAGAGCACTGCATTGTTACACAAAGTGGCAAGTTAAGCAAACACATTTTGATTGTGTAAAACTCAATTAAAATTTATTCAAAATGTCAACATCAGATCCACTCGAAACGAAATTAATTCCGTAACGAGGGTAGGGAAACCTTATTTAGCTGAGCTGAATTAATGTTTTCTTTAGAAAATTTAAGGTTTCTATAGGAAATCTGCAATTCAGCCTAGCTGAATTCAGGTTTCTGTAGGAAATCTGCTATTCAGCCCGGCTGAATTAAGGTTTCAAAGGAAAACATTAGTTCAGCCTGGCTGAATTAAGGTTTCTATAGGAAATCTTCAATTCAGCCCGG
The DNA here is from genome assembly GCF_032173495.1 of Musca vetustissima. Classification (NCBI taxonomy): domain Eukaryota; kingdom Metazoa; phylum Arthropoda; class Insecta; order Diptera; family Muscidae; genus Musca; species Musca vetustissima. Next base: position 29,364 of record NW_026886000.1, read on the forward strand.
CTGAATTAAGGTTTCTATAGGAAATCTTCAATTCAGCCCGGCTGAATTAGGGTTTCTATAGGAAATCTTCAATTCAGCCCGGCTGAATTAAGGTTTCTATAGGAAATCTTCAATTCAGCCCGGCTGAGTTAAGGTTTCTATAGAAAATCTTCAATTCAGCCCGGCTGAATTAAGGTTTCCATAGGAAATCTTCAATTCAGCCCGGCTGAATTAAGGTTTCCATAGGAAATCTTCAATTCAGCCCGGCTGAATTAAGGTTTCTATAGGAAATCTTCAATTCAGCCCTGAATTAAGGCTGAATTAAGGTTTCTATAGGAAATCTTCAATTCAGCCCGGCTGAATTAAGGTTTCTATAGGAAATCTTCAATTCAGCCCGGCTGAATTAAGGTTTCTATAGGAAATCTTCAATTCAGCCCGGCTGAATTAAGGTTTCTATAGGAAATCTTCAATTCAGCCCGGCTGAATTAAGGTTTCTATAGGAAATCTTCAATTCAGCCCGGCTGAATTAAGGTTTCTATGGGAAATCTTCAATTCAGCCCGGCTGAATTAAGGTTTCTATAGGAAATCTTCAATTCAGCCCGGCTGAATTAAGGTTTCTATAGGAAATCTTCAATTCAGCCCGGCTGAATTTAAGTTTCTATAGGAAATCTTCAATTCAGCCCGGCTGAATTAAGGTTTCTATAGGAAAACTTCAATTCAGCCCGGCTGAATTAAGGTTTCTATTGGAAATCTTCAATTCAGCTCGGCTGATTTAAGGTTTCTATAGGAAAACTTCAATTCAGCCCGGCTGAATTAAGGTTTCTATTGGAAATCTTCAATTCAGCTCGGCTGATTTAAGGTTTCTATAGGAAATCTTCAATTCAGCCCGGCTGAATTAAGGTTTCTATAGGAAATCTTCAATTCAGCCCGGCTGAATTAAGGTTTCTATAGGAAATCTTCAATTCAGCCCGGCTGAATTAAGGTTTCTATAGGAAATCTTCAATTCAGCCCGGCTGAATTAAGGTTTCTGTAGGAAATCTGCAATTCAGCCCGGCTGAATTAAGGTTTCTATAGGAAATCTTCAATTCAGCCCGGCTGAATTAAGGTTTCTATAGGAAATCTTCAATTCAGCCCGGCTGAATTAAGGTTTCTATAGGAAATCTTCAATTCTTCAATTCAGCCCGGCTGAATTAAGGTTTCCATAGAAAATCTTCAATTCAGCCCGGCTGAATTAAGGTTTCTATAGGAAATCTTCAATTCAGCCTGGCTGAATTAAGGTTTCTATAGGAAATCTTCAATTCAGCCTGGCTGAATTAAGGTTTCTATAGGAAATCTTCAATTCAGCCTGGCTGAATTAAGGTTTCTATAGGAAATCTTCAATTCAGCCTTGCTGAATTAAGGTTTCTATAGGAAATCTTCAATTCAGCCTGGCTGAATTAAGGTTTCTATAGGAAATCTTCAATTCAGCCCGGCTGAATTAAGGTTTCTATAGGAAATCTTCAATTCTGCCCGGCTGAATTAAGGTTTCTATAGAAAATCTTCAATTCAGCCCGGTTGAATTAAGGTTTCTATAGGAAATCTTCAATTCAGCCCGGCTGAATTAAGGTTTCTATAGGAAATCTTCAATTCAGCCCGGCTGAATTAAGGTTTCTATAGGAAATCTTCAATTCAGCCCGGCTGAATTAAGGTTTCTATAGGAAATCTTCAATTCAGCCCGGCTGAATTAAGGTTTCTATAGGAAATCTTCAATTCAGCCTGGCTGAATTAAGGTTTCTATGGGAAATCTTCAATTCAGCCTGGCTGAATTAAGGTTTCTATAGGAAATCTTCAATTCAGCCTGGCTGAATTAAGGTTTCTATAGGAAATCTTCAATTCAGCCTGTCTGAATTAAGGTTTCTATAGGAAATCTTCAATTCAGCCCGGCTGAATTAAGGTTTCTATAGGAAATCTTCAATTCAGCCCGGCTGAGTTAAGGTTTCTATAGGAAATCTACAATTCATCCTGGCTGAATTATTTCTATAGGAAATCTTCAATTCAGCCTGGCTGAATTAAGGTTTCTATAGGAAATCTTAAATTCAGCAAGGCTGAATTAAGGTTTCTATAGGAAATCTTCAATGCAGCCTGGCTGAATTAAGGTTTCTATAGGAAATCTTCAATGCAGCCTGGCTGAATTAAGGTTTCTATAGGAAATCTTCAATTCAGCCCGGCTGAATTAAGGTTTCTATAGGAATTCTTCAATTCAGCCCGGCTGAATTAAGGTTTCTATAGGAAATCTTCAATTCAGCCTGGCTGAATTAAGGTTTCTATAGGAAATCTTCAATTCAGCCTGGCTGAATTAAGGTTTCTATAGGAAATCTTCAATTCAGCCTGGCTGAATTAAGGTTTCTATAGGAAATCTTCAATTCAGCCTTGCTGAATTAAGGTTTCTATAGGAAATCTTCAATTCAGCCTGGCTGAATTAAGGTTTCTATAGGAAATCTTCAATTCAGCCTGGCTGAATTAAGGTTTCTATAGGAAATCTTCAATTCAGCCCGGCTGAATTAAGGTTTCTATAGGAAATCTTCAATTCAGCCCGGCTGAATTAAGGTTTCTATAGAAAATCTTCAATTCAGCCCGGTTGAATTAAGGTTTCTATAGGAAATCTTCAATTCAGCCCGGCTGAATTAAGGTTTCTATAGGAAATCTTCAATTCAGCCCGGCTGAATTAAGGTTTCTATAGGAAATCTTCAATTCAGCCCGGCTGAATTAAGGTTTCTATAGGAAATCTTCAATTCAGCCCGGCTGAATTAAGGTTTCTATAGGAAATCTTCAATTCAGCCTGGCTGAATTAAGGTTTCTATGGGAAATCTTCAATTCAGCCTGGCTGAATTAAGGTTTCTATAGGAAATCTTCAATTCAGCCTGGCTGAATTAAGGTTTCTATAGGAAATCTTCAATTCAGCCTGTCTGAATTAAGGTTTCTATAGGAAATCTTCAATTCAGCCCGGCTGAATTAAGGTTTCTATAGGAAATCTTCAATTCAGCCCGGCTGAGTTAAGGTTTCTATAGGAAATCTACAATTCATCCTGGCTGAATTATTTCTATAGGAAATCTTCAATTCAGCCTGGCTGAATTAAGGTTTCTATAGGAAATCTTAAATTCAGCAAGGCTGAATTAAGGTTTCTATAGGAAATCTTCAATGCAGCCTGGCTGAATTAAGGTTTCTATAGGAAATCTTCAATGCAGCCTGGCTGAATTAAGGTTTCTATAGGAAAACTTCAATTCAGCCTGGCTGAATTAAGGATTCTATAGGAAAACTTCAATTCAGCCCGGCTGAATTAAACTTTCTGTATGAAAGGTTTGTATTAGAAATCTTCAATTCAGCCTGGCTAAATTAGGTTTTTAAAAGAAACCTTTTTAAATTTTTCGTGAATTGTCTTGTGCAGTCCTCGTAGCAACCACACAAATACCTGGATGAATATTCTTGATTACATTGTAGTAGTTATAGTTTCTGTGGCAGCATCATTTTATGATACAATATTTGCAACATACTCTCCATAAAAAGGATGTACACACATAAATACAAACTCGAACACATTCAAAGCACACAAAAACTCAAGTGGCAGCACTTGAAACATTTTTTCTCTCTGTATAACAACAAGTATCATCGACAACAGTCAGTCTGCCAGGCAGACAGGCAACCAGTCGTCGATACCATTATCCTGGTATACAACGTTGCAACCATTCACCACCAAAATGAATAAATTTTGAGAGGAGAAAAAACAGATATACACCGATATAAGTATATGTATATCGAGGTATATCGACAGGTATTGTAAATAAATACGACATGTTGCAATTGCGTATGACATGGCACAAAAAAAAAAAAAGAAATATTTGGTAGATATGTTATTCTTTCTGTATTGACACAACAATGTGTTGCAGAACAGTAGCTGAGAGGTAGCAATGACTAGACAGTATCGTATATATGCGTGTGTGTGTATCAAACAAACGGCGACAATGACACCATGCTACTACCAGTTATACAGCCAGCCAACCAACCAACAACAAATACCTTTAATGGAAGCCGAGATAATGACTTGACAAAATGTTGTATTTTTTTGGAGGGATATGGCGGCCCAATTATTATTTTTGTCTAATAATAATGTGTTGTAGAGTACTACACATGATGTTGAACAACAACTATACAATAATAATAACAACAATATTCAGCGACATACACACAACTGCAGTTATAATCAATAAAATAAACAAACACAACTGCTATAATGGCTCATATTCATATCTTGATTGTTCATGTTTCTATTTCTATTGCAAAGAGATGGGAGGAGTGGTTTTTGTGTTTACAACCTCTCACATTGAGAAGCTCTCTCGCTCTCACTCAACTTCTGCTGGCAGAGCGAAGAGTGCATGTAACACCTCCCATAAATTACAAGGCATGCAGACACACTATAATGTGTTTATGATTTCTCCTCTTGTGTGTGTGTAAACAGTAACGGATGTTCATGAGTTAGAAGAGAACAACTATAGTTGTGTTATGCTCACTCAATGGGTGGTGGTGTTGTTGTTTTGTTTAACTGTAACAAATGACATGATGGTTGATTGAGTTACAATAATATGAAACGGTATGTTGTTGGTGCTTTCGCTGGGTCGAGAGTAGTATACATGGATGACGGCAGTGTTGTTGGACGACGAAATGTTTTGTTGTTATTCATCTGTACTCGGCATCCGCATGCTAGTTTTATAGTTTATTTTTTATTCATTAAATATCATTGCCTCTAGTTTTGCGATTGGAATATATCACGTTTACAAGATTTCTTTCCTTCCGTCCGTCAGTAGTAGCAACGCGTAATGGTTTTATTGTTTGTTTCACGCAGCTCGATGACAAAAAATGATGGTTAATTTAAATAAAATTGTGTGTTTTTTTGCTTCGGCAGCAGTTAGTTGTCTGGGTTGAGTAGGGATTTAATCATGCATGCAGAATCCTTGTGGATTAAGTGGTTACTCTTGCATTTTGTATGTTTTTTTTTTCAAGTTTTAAAGGTATAGTAGTATTATATACGCGTGTATTACAAAAGTTAAGTATCGTCGAGTTTTGAAGGATTATTTCGAATGTTGTTGTGATTTATGCTACCATTGAAAAAATATATTTCCTAAAATCCTCTTGAGTATTTGGCTGCCCCGTCGTCTTGCATTTGTGATTATTGTTTGCATTTGAATTATGTATGTAGTTTGATTTTGGGTTGTTGACTTAGAAATATAAGTCATTTTCAAATCGTATATGAAGAGTGGTCGGTGTAGAGAGTGTTTGACACTCACAACTATGCAATTTTTGTGGTTATCAGGTTTTGTAGGCGATACAAATTGGAAAAGAAAATGTTGAAAATGCGTGTAGTCCTGTGTCTAATGAGAGACTGTAATTGTTTTACAAATTCTGCTTAAATTAAAGTTGATTATCTATTACTTTCAATATTTGTGTACTATTTTTTTTCAAAGCAACTAATAATTTCGCGATTATTAAAAAAAATACTGGAAAAATTAACAATATTTTGTGCCACTTTTGTTTAGCTGAGTAAAAAAATAAGTACATTTGGGTTTTTTTAATATTAGTTTCGGAAAAAAGAAAGCTAAATATGCACAGTTTTGTTGTATGATTTGTTGCCATTTTAAAGGTAACTTCATAATGCCTCTCTCATAGAAGTCCTGCTCTCTAATTGCAAAAACCTCTATTTGTCGATTTTCACAATCCTCCCTAGATACCAATTTTTTATTATTAAAAAAATTTTACAATGCAAGAAAAATATGACTGTCGCTTGGTGCCAAGTCCGGACTGTATGGCGGATGTATTAAAACTTCCCAACCAGGCACCCGAAGTTTCTGGCGAGTCGTGTGTAAGTGTGTGTGGCCAAGGGTAATCCTGGTGGAACACGACACCTCTCCTGTTGGCCGTTTCTGGTCAAATGCGATCTTTAAACGGTCCAGATGTTGATAGTAGAGATCAGAATTTAGTGTTTGGCCGTATGGAAGCAACTCATAATAAATAATCCCCTTACAGTCCCATCTAATGCATAACAGAACCTTCCTGGTCGTTAGTCCTGGTTTTGGCATCGTTTGAGGTGCCTTACCGCTCTTTGACCACTATCGTTTTCGCACAGGGTTATCATATGTGATCCATTTCTCATCTCCAATCACCATCCGTTTAATAAATTGGTCTATTTCATTCCGTTTGGCCAAGGCTTCGCAGATGGAAATTCGATCCATACTATTTTTTCTGTTTATAGGTGTGGCAACCAAACATGTACAATCTACAGGTCGCATTTATGATCCGATTTAAATGAAATTTGTCACAAGTCACTTATTTGGTCCAAGGACGAACCCTATTGAAATTGAAGAAAATCGCTTCAGATTTAGATATACCTCCCATAAATAGTTTCGTCCAATTTAAGGTAAATGTGGTAACAAAGTCTCTTTATATGCTTCGATTTGCACGAAATTTAGCATAGCGTACTGAATTAGGTCCAGAATAAAGTGTGTCAAGTTTCGTAAAAATCGGTTCAGATTTAGATATAACTCCCATATATATTTTCGTGCGATTTAAGGTAAATGGGGTAACAAAGTCTCTCTATATCTTTCGATTTGCACGAAATTTAGCATAGCGTACTGAATTAGGTCTAGAATAACGTATGTCAAGTTTCGAGAAAATCCGGTCAGATTTTAATATAGCTCCCATATATTTATGGTAAATGGGGTACCACAGTCCCTCTATAACTTTCGGTTAGCACGAAATTTAGCATTGGGTACTGAAATAGGTCCAGAATGGCGTGTGTTGATTTTCGGGAAAATCGGTTCAGATTTAGATAAAGCTTTCATATATAGTTTTGCCCGATTTTATGTAAATGGTGCACCGAATTCCCTCTATATCTTTCGATTTGCACGAAATTTTGCATAGGGTACTGAATATGGTCCAGAATGATGCATGCTAAGTTTCTTGAAAATCGGTTCGTCCGATTTAATGTAAATTGTGCAATATAGACCCAATGTTTGACCGACCGGCACACAATTCGGTACAATGTACTGAAGTTACCATAACCTTTCGTGTGTCAAATTTTCTTGAAATTGGTTCAGATTTACATATAGCTTCTATATATACTTTCTTCCGATTTTAAGTAAATGGTGCACATTGCTAGGCCAATTGACAAAACGTACTGATATTAATATAAATTAATTTCTGGCAAGTTTCCTTGAAATCGGTTCAGATTTAGATAAAGCATAGCTTTCATATATAATTTCGACCTATTCATGTTGATTGTACACCAAGTAATAAATGGGTGCCTGACCTGATATTACGTTCGTTCCCACGCCTCTCACACCCGCACCTGCCGACCGAGGGGGCTACCTATGCAGGGTGCACTTATAGGGAAGTAGCCTCCTCGATCTACATTCTGCAACTGACATGTGTTGGAATTAATGTTAGTCGGTTTACGTATGATAAGTTCGTTCAATTCCATGACAAAATTTTCCTTCGAAAATGATGTTAGGATACATATGTAGAATATATATGGTGGTGAAGGATATCATATAGTCGGCTCTGTCCGACATTACTACTTTCCTTACTGTTTTTCTTTTAAATAAATAAATTATGCTAGTATCGAGGCATTGAATTGATAAGACGCTCAATTTGATCCTTGAGTATACTGCTCCTCGCATCCTGAATCTTTGGAAATAGGATATGTTTGTTTATTTGTGAATCTCTTTTGATGTTGCTATCTATAATTCTACAAAGAATTTTCTATAGCTTCATCCTATATGATGATAGTGTTGGTCATTATAAAACATTGATTTGTTGACTCCCGCAACCAATCTTTGACATATTTCGACGTATGTTACTGTTATGCTGAAACACCCAGTCAAGGGGTGTATTTCCATCAGCGAAGGGAACTATAGCGTTTTCCAACACAATTTGTATAATCATTCCGATCCAGTATATCATAAATCTCGTAAATAGATCGAACTCCATAAAAACCAGTAAGGAAAGTAGTAAAGTCGGACTGGGCCGACTATATGATATCCTTCACCACTTTGGGTATATTCTAAATATGTATCCTAACAGACGACGCGTTTTTGTTATATATATATATATATATCCAGGTACTTTATTGCACCTATTACATAAAAACGAACGAAACTAAATATGGGAGCTATATCTAAATCTGAACCGATTTTCATGAAACTTAGCACATATTATTATAGACGCCAATTCAGTACGCTATGCCAAATTTCGTGCAAATTGAAAGATATATAGGGTCTTTGGTCCACCAATTACCTTAAATCGGATGAAAATATATATGGGAGCTATATCTAAATCTGAACCGATTGTCACGAAACTTTGCACACATCATTCTAGATTTAATTCAGTACGCTGTGCCTAATTTCGTCCAAATCGAAAGATATATAGGGACTTTGGTGCACCATTTACCTTAAATCGGTCGAGAATATATATGGGAGCTATATCTAAATCTGAACCGATTTTTCCCAATTTCAATAGGGTTCGTATTTGGGCCAGATACAGACAGCGTGATGAGGATCTGGAAGGAGCATTTCGAACAGCTACTAGTATCAAATAGTACCGATGAAGAAGATACCCCAGAACCAATAAGAGATGATGGTATAGAGTGTATACCACCTAGCCAAGATGAGGTCATAAAAGCAATTAATCGGCTCAAGAACAACAAAGCAGTAGGAGCCGATGTTACCAGCCGAACTATTCAAGACTGGTGGCCAGATGCTGGTCAGGAGCATGCACCAGCTGATTAACACAATTTGACTAGATGAATGCATGCCCAATGATTGGAACCAGCAACGTACACAGGATTTCATTTCGGGGGGGGGGCCCGGTAGTACAAAATGAACAAATTCGCTGTTGCAAACATAAATTTACTATGAAAAAAATTCATTCCGGGGGGGGGGGGGGCCCCCCGGGCCGCCCCCCCCCTGCGTACGTCCCAGATTGGAACCTCAGCATCCTGTGTCCCGTGCACAAAAAAGGAGACAAGACGATATGTGCCAACTATAGAGGAATAAGTCTCCTTCCCATCGCATATAAAGTGCTATCCAGTGTGCTGTGTGAACGATTGAAGCCAATGGTCAATGACATCATCGGACCGTACCAGACCTGGCAAATCCACCATTGACCAGATTTTCACTCTGGCCAAATCCTGGAAAAGACCCACGAAAAACACATCGACACATACCACCTATTTGTCGACTATAAAGCCGCATTCGACAGCCCTATCCGTTCAGAGGTGTTTAAAGCCATGTCTCCGTTCGGCATTCCTGCAAAATTAATACGGCTATGCAGGATAAGTTTAAGTGGCACAAGGAGCCCTTCAATACCGAACGAGGATTCAGACAAGGTGACAGTTTGTCGTGTGATCTTTTTAACATCCTACTGGAAAAGGTCATACGAGACGCAAAGGTGAACAGAAATGGCACTCTGTACACCAAACAACATCAGTTACTCGCCTACGCCGATGACATCGATATAATGGGTCGAACATTGCGAGCGGTAACAGCCACCTTTGAACAAATTGAAAAGGAGTCTGCCAAAGTGGGTCTGACAGTAAACGGCGAGAAGACCAAGCTGATGGTATCAACGCGCAAGACGTCCAGTAGACTCGGACCAACTGTGGAATTTGAGAACTACAGCTTCGAGGTAGTTAAAGACTTTATATACCTTGGTACCGCCATAAATAAAACGAATAATATCAGTTTTGAAATTCGGAGAAGGATTGTGATGGCCAACAGATGCTACTATGGTCTAAGTAAGCAGTTTAGAAACAAGGCCACCTCTCGCCAGACCAAACTCACACTTTACAGGACGCTGATACTACCCGTGCTATTATATGGATCAGGAGCATGGGTACTTGGGGTGTTTGAGAGAAAAATTCTCCGAAAGATCTACGGGCCGATCTGCGTCGACGGTGAATATCGGCGTCGAATGAACCACGAGCTCTACAATTTATACGCGGACATCGACATAGTCAGTCGTATTGAGCTGCAGCGACTACGGTGGCTAGGCCATGTTGTGCGGATGAATGAAGATGCCCCAGCTCAAAAGGCATATAAAAATGAGCCTACTGATGGTTCCCGTAGAAGGGGAAGGCCACGAATTAGATGGAAAGACCAAGTAGAAAACAACATCTTGGAACGTGGTCTTCCAAATTGGTGGACTTGCGCACAAGACCGACGAGCTTGGAAATCTTTTTTAAGCTCGGCTTATGGAACAACCGTTCTGTAACAAGCCAGCTAAGTAAGTAAGTATTTGGGCCAAACAAATGAGATGGCCAAATTTCATCAAATGCGGATCATAAATGCGACCTGTACTTTGTTTACAATTTAACATGGACAGACGGACGGACGGACATGCATAAATCGACTCAGAAAGTGATTCTATGCATATTCTCAAAAGGAACCATGGGTCTATCACGATTATTTTTACAAACATATGCACAAAGACATAATACCCTGTACCACAGTGTGGTGAAGGGTATAAAAATCAGCCCAGTACCCTTGCAATACTGAGGATTAAGCCTTTTCAACTTTAGTTCATCCGGATTCAAATTAATCCATGGCCAATCAATTTTTTTTCAGAAATAAGAGGGCATTCTTGGTGGTTACCGGTCCTCTAGCCCTGTTTCCATAGCTCTTCCACGCTCTGATATTGAAAAATATTTGATCAGTACGAACTGATGTTTTCGCAGCATCCCTTCGTGATGAACTGTCAAATTTAAAATTATTTTTTTTTAATATTTCAAAATAAATTTTCTGTGATAAATTTTTTTCACAATCACTGGTAAAAAAATTTATGAGCTCATCTGTATAGTTGCTTTACTTTTATCCAAAGTTGAGTAAATTTCGTTTTCCATATATTTTTTATTTCAAACTTTTTTATCTTTTATGAGTTGTTTCAAACAAATAAAGTAATTGATAAAAAAACAGGAAAACCGCAGACGATATGTTTATTTTTGAAAGAGTTATACGGCATTTATTATCTTTGCAATTTCAGTTGCTTTAGATTTGGAAGCCAGTGTATATTTCCCATATCCGTCCATATTGACAGATCATCAGCCATCTTTATTAATTTACCCTTCCCGTGTAAAATTCCGTCATTTTCGAATCAGATTATGACCGATTATTACAAAAATATGTGTTGCCTTTGCCAGAACCGAACCTACATGGACATTTTCGTGACGATTAGTACATGCCCAGATGATCGGAGATCACATATCTCAGTATAGACAAATGTAAACTTTTGTCCTCTTTTTACTGCTTTTTTGAGATTTTTTGTAGATTTTTTTTTAAATCTCCAGAAAGAATATTACATAGTATTTAAATTAATATAAATTTTTATATCCAAAAGTACAGTTGTTTTAATTTCGTAAGTACTGATCATAATTATCTCTCAGATTATCCGGCACCATAATAAACTTTCTTATATTCTCATTAATAACAATTGAAATAATTTAATCCCACTACGCCACACCCCCACCCCAAACAACCATCAACTGATTTTAATGTTGGTAATATGATAATGTCTGGGAAATTTCCTCTGTGACAATCGCAAATGATGATAGAGGAAGAAGAAGAATACGAGCTATGATGATGATGCTGACGATGAATATGAGGCTGAGGATGAATATAATGGCGAACAATAATTTTTTTTCAAATAGAATTAAATTGTTTTTGTAAATTAACAGCAATTTTATAATGAATGGCATGATTATCGACATCTCGGCATCATTGTCGACAGTCATAAAAAATGCAGCGAACAAACCGAAACGACAAAACTATACATCCATCCAGCTATCTATCCAACCATACAACGAACCAACCAATCAGTCAGCCCCATTATCACAGCCTCCCAACCGCAATCGCAACGTGAATAGTTCACCAGATGCCATTTTCTCCCACCCCCCTCCAATCCAGTCAAACAAAATCCATTTGAGAAGGGGAAGAACAACAACAATTGCAATTGAAATCATATTTGGGTGATACAAGGGAAGAAGGAGGAATGTGAGAAGCGGATGGATGGAGGGTAAAGTAACAAAAATATGAAACCAGAAACGATGACAGTTTTCGTTAACGAATTCAATTGAGAAGAAGTTTTCATTTAACGTTTTATTTAATAAATACCATAACGACGAGCTATGCCAGACCCTGCCATGCCACGGGATTTGATGATGAACATTTTCCATCCATCCATCTCTGAGCGTTCAAATAGCATCAGCATCAACATTATGTGCTATTTTCAACAGCATGTTGTAATAAGGAAGCATGGAATAGGACGGAACAGTGGTTTGATGTTGGAAAATGGTAGTAAGGTATGCATAAAACCATGGATAAAAAAATATGCTTTGGCGGATAAACATGTTATCCACAAACGTGGGACAAAAATTATACACTTTTGGGGATAACAAAATTATCCCCTTTTGTGGAAAAAAATAGTAAAGTCGGACGGGGCCGACTATATGATACCCTTCACCACTTTGAGTATATTCAACAGATGAACCCTAACAGACGTTGCATTTTTAAAGGACCAGTAAAATGAAATTGGATCCATAAACATGTCATTCTGCAACCGATACTAAATTTTTCGTTTGGTCAGATATAGAAGCTATATCTAAATCTGAACCGATTTTCAGGAAACTTAACACACATCATTCTAGACTTAATTCATTACGCTGTGCCAAATTTCGTACAAATCGAAAGATATATAGGGACCTTGGTGGACCATTTACATTAAATCGGACGAAAATGTATATGTGGGAGCTATATCTATATCTGAACCGATTTTCACGAAATTTAACACACATCATTCTGGACATAATTCAGTACCCTATGCCAAATTTTCATGCAAATCGAAGCATATATAGGGACTTTGGTATACCATTTACATGACATCGGACGAAAATATATATGGGAACTACATGTAAATCTGAACCGATTTTCAGGAAACTTAATAGACTCATTCTAGAGCCAAATTGAAAGATGTATAGGGACTTTGGCATACCATTTACATTAAATCGGGCGAACATATATATGGGAGCTATATCTAAATCTGAACCGATTTCAGGAAACTTACACACTTCATTCTAGACCTAATTCATTACGCTGTGCCAAATTTCGTGCAAATCGAAAGATATATAGGGACTTTAGTGCACCATTTACTTTAAATCGGGCGAACATATATATGGGAGTTACATCTAAATCTGAACCGATTTTCAAAAATTTTACACACATAATTCTAGACCCAATTAAGTACGCTGTGCCAAATTTCTTCCAAATCGAAAGATGTATAGGGACTTTGGTATACCATTTGCATTACATCGGGCGAACATATATTTGGGGCTATATCTAAACCGAATTTCAAGAAATTTTACACACATCATTCTAGACTTCATTCAGTACGCTATGCCAAATTTCGTGCAAATCGAAAGATATACTTTAGTATACCATTTACCTTAAATCGGGCGAACATATATATGGGAGCTATATCTAAATGTGATCCGATTTTCAGGAAACTTAACACACATCATTCCAGACTTCATTCAGTACGCTATGCCAAATTTCGTGCAAATCGAAAGATATATAGGGACTTCGGTGCACCATTTACATTAAATCGGACGAATATATATATGGGAGCCAGGGACGTACGCTGGGGGGCGGCCCGGGGGGCCCGGCATTGTCCTTAATCATAACTGGTACTTCATGGAACATCTCAATGCGATCAGCGATATATTTTCGTCCTCCAGTGTGGTAATGGGTTACTAAATAATATCTGAACACGTAAGCACCTGTAAATATTTACGTGTAACTCCCACATCCGAATACATACGACAATATAATTCATATCAATTTAAAGGTCAACCACTCCTCTTGGACATACTATCAACTTCTCGGGTCTATGTCCTTCAGGGGTAAATATACAAGCCATAGAATACAAATTTTGTCACTTTTTCACACAAAAGTCAGGGTCCATTTGACGCGCTAATTCTTTGCCCCGATCCCCTTCTCCATGTAAAAATTCGCGAAGTTTGGGCCATAATTGTGGCCTCTGGAGCGATCAGAAAAACCTTAAATATTAACCGATCTTTAAAAAACAATAGGGGTCTTCATTGGGCCAAACCCATTCTACATTCAACATTTCGTGAAGATTGGTCCATAACTGTGGCCTGTATCGTGTTTACAAATTATAATGGACAGAAGGACGGACGGACACACATGTCTAAATCGATTCAGCTAGTCGAGATATGACTATCGGTATAATTAAAGGTGGGTCTAGGACCAATATTTCGCGGCGTTACAAACATTTGGGGCTGCACAAAGCTATACCCTGACAACATAGTTGTGTAGGGTATAAAAATTATCCATTTTCGTGGATAACAAAATTATCCACTTTTGTGGATACAAAAATTATCCACTTTTGAGCATATAAAAATTATACACTTTTGTGGATAACAAAATTATCCACTTTTGTGGATAACAAAATTATCCACTTTTGTGGATAAAAAAATTAACCACTTTGGGCATACAAAAATTATACACTTTTGTGGATAATTTATTCAAAATTATCCACTTTTTTGGATAAAAAATTATCCATTTTTGCGGATAAGAAAATTATCCACTTTTCTGGATAATAGAATTATCCATAGAAGTGGATTAAAACATTATCCATTTTTGTGGATAAGAAAATTATCCAATTTTCTGAATAACAAAATTCTCCATTTTTGTGGGTAACAAATTTTCCACATTAAAATATTCACTTTTGCTATTAACAAAGTTATTATTATCCGTATTTTTGGATAATAAATTGCAACATTTTTTGATATAATAATTTTCCTCATATGCGGATAAAATTAATTATCCAAATTATTTATATGCAAAATTTCGTGAAGATTGGTCCATAACTGTGGCCTGTATCGTGTTTACAAATTTTAATGGACAGACGGACGGACACACATGTCTAGATCGACTCAGCTAGTCGAGATATGACGATCGGTATACTTAAAGGTGGGTCTAGGACCAATATTTCGCGGCGTTACAAACTTATGGGGCTGCACAAAGCTAACCACTGTTCATTTTGGAATATCTTCCATTTGTTGTAAACAAGGTACTGATTCTTCTCCATGTAACAACATACTATAAAATATATGATGGATGAATGGACCGACGGACGGTCAGATATATGTACATACAAACAAACGAACGGATACATATTGCCACAATTGCAATACATCGTCGTTGTTACCGTCATCATCGTGGTATAACAAGTACCAGTCACACACTATTCGCCATTGAAACAGGCGGATCGAAGATATACGAACACTCAAGTCTGACATAATGTGTCATACAACGATTTGCTACTTGAACACAACACAATAACAGTAGCATGAACACAACAATAGCGGCAGCAGCAGCAACAACAGCATGATGTGAGTGCGATGCAATGCAATGTGCTGCGATATGATGTGGAGTGATGATATATAATAATGGCGACATTTTCATCATTTCATGTTGTGTTCAATTCATATCCCAATCTAACTGATGGATGAATGAAGATGAATGAAGCGATGGGATGCGTTTGTTGGATGTCAAGTGATGGTGGATGGTTGGGCTGCTGTACCTAGTCTCGCTTCTGACATATGGCTGGGTATTGAAATACTTGTATGTGGATGATAGCAGTGCTAACTCAGGATGACACATACTCGTGAATTTGAGGAAAATTTTGAAACGTAAAACGGAAAATCTATGAATTTGTTTGCTACTTCAAACACAAAAGAACTTCATCATTATTGTCCTTAATAGAATCATCATTATGGAATGAAGTGTACAGAATTGTTATTGTAATTAAGTGATTGTATCAAAATTGTTGTAGTTTTCCCACAACTTCATACAATTCCAAATAACATTGTTGTAATCTTCGTCATGCCCATTGAATTTTATATGACGATTTTATAAAGTAACACTTTCTAAAACAAAAACTGCATTTAAATCTCGATATATTGGTGTTTATCCCTGATAAAACCAGAGAACTTTAAATATTTGATAATATTTATGGTCAATAATTAATTAGAAAGTCTGAATTTTTATCTGAAAAATTGCAAAAAAAACAGCAGGAAAAGAATATAATATGGTCCTCTTGGTATGTAAAATTTTACTTACTTACTTAGCTGGCTTTGGACAGAACAATTGTTCCATATGCCGCGTTTAAGGGGACCCCCCATTCTCGGCGTTACATTTTTTTGATTTAATTCGAATCTACACTAATTCAAGAATGTCCCTACAAAATTTCAAGTGAAAATCTCAAGAACTCTTGAAGATATAGCCGATTTCTTGTGTCAACATTAAGTGACGACTAAAGGGCTTCTCAAACTTTAAACGCGTTTTTATACCCTTCGCCACACTGTGGTACAGGGTATTATGTCTTTGTGCATATGTTTGTAACAGGCAAAAATAAACGAGATAGACACATGGTTCCTTTTGAGAATATACATAGAATCACTTTCTAAGTCGATTTATGCATGTCTGTCCATCCGTCCGTCTGTCTGTTGATGTTAAATTGTTAACAAAGTACAGGTCGCATTTTTAATCCGATTTGGCTGAAATTTGGTACAGCTCATTTATTTGGCCCAAGGACGAACCCTATTGAAATTGGGAAAAATCGGTTCAGATTTAGATATAGCTCCCATAAATATTTTTGTCCGATTTTTGGTAAATGGTGAACCAAAGAGCCTGAAAATCTTTCGATTTGCACGAATATTGGCATAGCATACTGAATTAGGTCCAGAATGATGTGTGCCAAGTTTCGAGAAAATCGGTTCAGATTTAGATATAGCTCCCATATATAGTTTCGTCCCATTTAAGGTAAATGGGGCACCAAAGTCCCTATATATCTTTCGATTTGTACGAAATTTGGCATAACGTACTGAATTGAGCCTAGAATGATGTCTGCCAAGTTTCATGAAAATCGGTTCAGATTTAGATATAGCTCCCATATATAGTTTCGCCAGATTTTTGGTAAATGGTGCACCAAAGTCCCTGAAAATCGTTCGATTTGTTCAAGCTTTGGCATAGCGTACTGAATTAGGTCCAGAATGATGTGTGCCAAGTTTCGAGAAAATCGGTTCAGATTTAGATATAGCTTCCATATATAGTTTCGTCCCATTTAAGGTAAATGGGGCACCAAAGTCCCTCTATATCTTCCGATTTGCATGAAATTTGGTACAGAGTACTGAATTAGGTCCAGAATGATGTGTGCTAAGTTTCGAGAAAATCGGTTCAGATTTAGATATAGCTCCCATATATAGTTTCGTCCCATTTAAGGTAAATGGGGCACCAAAGTCCCTATATATCTTTCGATTTGTACGAAATTTGGCATAACGTACTGAATTGAGCCTAGAATGATGTCTGCCGAGTTTCATGAAAATCGGCTTAGATTTAGATATAGCTTCCATATATAGTTTCGTCCGATTTCATGTAAATGGTGCACCAAAGTCTCTATATATCTTCCCATTTGCAAGAAATTTGGCATGACGTATTGAATTGATCGTGAAGGGGGGGGGGGGGGGGGGGAGTTCCCTTAAAAATATTTCCAAGTGCGTCGGTCTTGTGCGCATCTCATCCAATTTGAATGACCATTTTCCGAGATGTGTTCAGCTACTTGATCTTTTCATCGGACTCGTGGCCTTCCCCTTCTGCGTGAACCATTACTTGGCTCGCTTTTATATGCCTTTTGAACTGGCGCATCTTCATCCATTCTCACAACATGGCCTTGCCAACGTAGTCGCTGCAGCTCGATACGTCTGACTATGTCCTTGTCAGAAATATATGCTATAGCTTATGGTTCATTCAAAGGCGATATACACCGTCGACGCATATCGGCCTATAGATCTTTCGGAGAATTTATCTCCCAAACACTCCAAGAGGTGCCTCATCTGCTTGCGCAAGTACCCATGCCTCAGATCCATACAACAGCACGAATAATATAAGCGTCTTGTAGAGAATGAGTTTGGTCTGGCAAGAGGTGGCATTGCTATTGAGTTGCTTACTGCGACTTTCAAATCTGATGTCATTAGTATAATTTATGGCGGTACCGAGGTATATGAAACTCCAAAGCTGTAGTTTTCAAGTATCACTGTTGGTCCGAGTCTACAGGACGTCTTGTGCAGTGATACTATCAGCTTGGTCTTATAATTTACGACCAGTCCTATTTTGACAGATACCTTCACAATTTGTTCAAAGGTGGCTATAACCGCTCGCAATGTTCGACCCATTATGTCGATGGCATCGGCGTAGGTGTTTGTACAGAGTGCCATCTCTGTTCAAATTTGCATCTCGTATGACATTTTTCAGCAGGATGTTAAACAGGCCCCACGACAAAATATAATCTTGTCTGAATCCTCGTTCGGTATTGAAGGGCTCCGGGTGGTCCTTTCCCACTTTAACTGCTGTCCTTGTAACCCTCAAAGTTATCCTGTATAGCCGTATAAATTTAACAGGAATGCCGAACGCAGGCAAGGCTTTAAATACCTCTGAACGGATAGGGCTGAACGAATGCGGCTTTACAGTCGACGAATAGGTGGAATGTGTCGATGGGTTTTTTCCAGGATTTGGCGCAGACTGAAAATCTGGTCAATGGTGGATTTGCCAGGTCTGAAGCCGCATTGGTATGGTCTAATAATGTCATTGACCATTGGCTTCAGTCGTTCACACAGTACGCTGGATAACACTTTATATGCGATGGGAAGGAGACTTATTCCTCTATAGTTGGCACATATCGTTCTGTCTCCTTTTTTTGTGCACGGGACACAGGATGTTGAGGTTTTAATCATTGGGCATGCATTCATCTAGCCAAATTTTACTAATCAGCTGTTGTATGCTCCTTACCAGCATCTGGCCACCAGTCTTGAATAGTTCGGCTTGCAATCCATCGGCACCTGCTGCTTTATTATTCATTAGCCGATTGATTGCTATTCTGACTTCATCTTGGCTAGGTGGTATACACTCTATACTGTCATCTATTATTGGTTCTGGGGTATCCTCTTCACCGCTACTATTTGATACCAGAAGTTTTTCAAAATGCTCCTTCCAGATCCTCAGCACGCTGTATGTATCTGTCACAAGGTTTCCTTTTTCAGCTTTACAGGAGGATGTGTCTGCACCAAAGTCTTCAGTTTGGTGTTTTATACGTTGGTAGAATTTTCGGACTTCATTCTGACTCCTGTACATCTCGATTTGCTCACGCTCACGTTTTTCTTGTTCTTTCTTCTTTTTTCTGAAAATACGTTTCTCCTCTCTCGTTTTCTCCGATAGTTTCCATCGCATTATGTGTTGCTATTGTCCGCAGGGTTGCCCTTACGGGTGCGTAACTTGGCTGCCAATGGTCCGAATTGATATTCGCTCCTCGGATCGATCGGACGTCTAAAACACTGGATGAATGCCTTCCGTCTATCACAACATGATCGATTTGATTCCTCGTTGTTCGATCGGGAGAAATCCAAGTGGCTTTGTGTATATCGATATTTTTTGCTGCCGCGAAGTCAATCAACCTCATGCCGTTGTCTAATGTTTCTTCATGGAGGCTGAATTTTCCGACGGTGGGGCAAAAGATATTTTCCCTTCCGACTTTTGCATTATTCTCCTAGCAGAATTTTATTGTCATGGCCAGGGAAACGGTCATATGCTGTTTATAGGCGCTCGTAAAATATGTCTTTGGTCCGTTCATCTTTATCTTCGTCGTAGCATGGGCGCAAATCAGACTGATGTAGAAGAACTTCACTTCGGATCATAGCAATTCGCTCATCTACTGGAGTTAATCTGGAGACGAGGTCTTTTATTCTCCTGTTAACCACAAATCCGCAGTCAAATTCACGTCTCGTTTCAGGGCAGCTGTAATACAGGGCGTAATCTTCTGATTTACTTACGCCAGTCCCTTTCCATCGCATTTCCTGTAAGGCAATAATATCGACTTTGTACTTATTGAGTACATCCTCCAAAGCGAACACAGCGCCTGTTCTGTAAAACGTGCGCACATTCCAAGTGCAGATTCGCAGATCGTGGTCCTATATACGTTTGCGGGGTCGTCAACATTAGATGGGTTTGGTTTTCTTTTTGTTTGCTTTTTCATAGTAGGTTTGGTTTTCCGAGTGTGAGCAACTAACCCGACGCCTCAATCCATTTTTTTATAGTTCTTATGGGTGAACTCGCGACACATATTAGCTCACTACTTCATCGGGTGATAAAAATAGCTACCGCAGGTGGCAAAATTGAGATGAAAGAGGGGCCATGATAAGCCGTGACTTCGCCATGTTAAAGCCAATCAGAGCCGTTGCTTGGTATCTATCATCCCCTACGTCAACCAGACTGATAACGATGATAATTACCAGACTATGGTGCCGAATGTGCCCCATCAAATGGCGAAGCTACCCCGGGTTGGGGCACATTCGGTGAATTTGATTTTTTTTTACAAAACTGTAAAAATGTTTACAATAATCAGAGGACAATAATCGGCCATAAAGTTTTTAAATATGTTGAATAATTACTGAGATATAGAGCTCTAAACAAAAAGTCAGCATTTTCTGCAATTTTGAGGGTAATACCGAGGTATGTCCATGTTATGGATCATACATCTCATATAATAGTTCCTCACCATTTTCGGGATTTTGCCTGCAGTACCTAGGTATTTTGTATTCCTGGTAAAAAAAAATCCCACAAAGTTTCCATTTTTATACCCTTCACCACACTGTGGTACAGGGTATTATGTCCTTGTGCATATGTTTGTAACAGGCAAAAATAATCGAGATAGACCCATGGTTCCTTTTGAGAATATGCATAAAATCCCTTTCTGAGTCGATTTATGCATGTCCGCCCGTCCGTCTGTCTGTCCATGTTAAATTGTAAACAAAGTACAGGTCGCATTTATGCTCCGAATTGGATGAAATTTGGCACAGCTCATTTGTTTGGCCGAAGGACGAACCCTATTGAAATTGGAAAAAATCGGTTCAGATTTAGATATAGCTCCCATATATAGTTTCGCCCGATTTTAGGTAAATAGTCCACTAAAGTCCCTGGAAATATTTTGATTTACACGAATTTTGGCATAGCGTACGGAATAAAGTCTAGAATGATGTATGCAAAGTTTCGTGACAATCGGTTCAGATTTAGATATAGCTCCCATATATATTTTCATCCGATTTATTGTAGTTGGTGCACCAAAGACCCTATGTATCTTTCGATTTGCACGAAATTTGGCATAGCGTACTGAATTGCGTCTGTAGTAATGTGTGCTAAGTTTCATGAAAATCGGTTCAGATTTAGATATAGCTCCCATATATAGTTTCGCCCGATTTTAGGTAAATATTCCACCAAAGTCCCTGGAAATCTTTTGATTTGCACGAATTTTGGCATATCGTACTGAATTAAGTCTAAAATTATATATACAAAGTTTTGTGAAAATCGATTCAGATTTAGATATAGCTCCCATATATATTCTTGTCCGATTTAAGGTAAATGGTGCACCAAAGTCTCTGAAAATCATTCGAATTGCACGAAATTTGTCATAGCGTACTGAATTAAGTCTAGAATGATGTGTGCAAAGTTTCCTGAAAATCGTTTCAGATTTAGATATATCTCCCATATATATATTCGTCCGATTTTATGTAATTGATCCACCAAAGTCCCTATATATCTTTCGTTTTGCACGAATTTTGGTATAGGGCACTGAATTAAGTCTAGAATGATGTTGCTAAGCTTCGTGAAAAAATCCATAGCTAGGCCGATTGACACAACGTACTGAAGTAACATAAATTAGTCTCTGGCAAGATTCCCTGAAATAGGTTCAGATATAGATATATCTGTTAGGATACATATGTAAAATATACCCAAAGTGGTGAAGGATATCATATAGTCGGCCCAGTCCGGCTTTACTACTTTCCTTACTGGTTTTTTTTTTTTAAATTTTGAATGCAAAACCAAGTTCGGTCAGCCCAAACTTAATGTTGATCTGTTGGCAGGACCTTCGTCATTTTCAGTATATTGTGCAAACTAAAGTAATAAAACAATAATATAAATTAATTTTAATGTCTGTTTTAAGCTAAGATTTATCCAACAATTTTGTATATTAAAAACTGTTTTTTAACCTTTCTTAAAAACCAATTCGATATTACATTTTTTTTTTGTAAAAATTGTAAAATTTACTTTCATATCAATTTTCCATGGAATAGCTCAGCCATCTTTTATTGAAACATCCATTTTATTTCGCATTCATTTCTGTATGAATGAAACTATTCATACGAGCTACCGTAGTTACCTCGGAGTCCTTTGGCACAACCCTGCTCCCCCGTCGAGTGCTACCATCATTGCCAAATTATAGAGATTATTCCATTTTGGTGTTCAAAATGTTACAACGATAACACGATGAAGGCGACAACAACCACACATCCTCTTGAGCACTGTATGTGGTAGGAACGTGTGCGAACTGTCATGTCGTTACATGTATTACGTGTATTACATGTACATATGTATACAAGTATGTAACTATGTACTGTAAGTTATTATATAAGACCACACCCCCTCTTCGAAGTCAACAACAGGAATGAAATAAAGTATAAATTTACAAATGAAGAATACTTGTGATTTGTTTTTTTTTTGGTGAGGAATATATTAAACCGGTTGAGGATTTCTGGAAAATTGGAGGTGAAATATATTCTGACTTTAGATGACATATCTGATGACTCTATATATATTTCGCAACGAGTATAAGGGAATTTATAACAATTACCGATAGGATATACAGGAAATCGTACTACCTGATTTCGAAATGTGTTTCGCGCTTTACGTCCGATTTATGGTCTACATAATCGACCAAGTGAGCAAACAATTAATGCGATTGTGACCAAGTTTCGCACTCAGTTTAGTTTATTGGACATTAAACCAACCACACGAATGCGTACAGTGCGTACAGAAGAGAATATTGCGTCTGTTTCTGAGAGTGTTGCTGAAGACCGTGAAATGTCGATTCGTCGCCGTTCGCAGCAATTGGGTTTGTGTTATTCAACCACATGGAAGATTTTACGCAAAGATCTTGGTGTAAAACCGTATAAAATACAGCTCGTGCAAGAACTGAAGCCGAACGATCTGCCACAGCGTCGAATTTTCAGTGAATGGGCCCTAGAAAAGTTGGCAGAAAATCCGTTTTTTTATCGACAAATTTTGTTCAGCGATGAGGCTCATTTCTGGTTGAATGGCTATGTAAATAAGCAAAATTGCCGCATTTGGAGTGAAGAGCAACCAGAAGCCGTTCAAGAACTGCCCATGCATCCCGAAAAATGCACTGTTTGGTGTGGTTTGTACGCTGGTGGAATCATTCGACCGTATTTTTTCAAAGATGCTGTTGGACGCAACGTTTCGGTGAATGGCGATCGCTATCGTTCGATGCTAACAAACTTTTTGTTGCCAAAAATGGAAGAACTGAACTTGGTTGACATGTGGTTTCAACTAGATGGCGCTACATGCCACACAGCTCGCGATTCTATGGCCATTTTGAGGGAAAACTTCGGAGAACAATTCATATCAAGAAATGGACCGGTAAGTTGGCCACCAAGATCATGCGATTTGACGCCTTTAGACTATTTTTTGTGGGGCTACGTCAAGTCTAAAGTCTACAGAAATAAGCCAGCAACTATTCCAGCTTTGGAAGACAACATTTCCGAAGAAATTCGGGCTATTCCGGCCGAAATGCTCGAAAAAGTTGCCCAAAATTGGACTTTCCGAATGGACCACCTAAGACGCAGCCGCGGTCAACATTTAAATGAAATTATCTTCAAAAAGTAAATGTCATGGACCAATCTAACGTTTCACATAAAGAACCGATGAGATTTTGCAAATTTTATGCGTTTTTTTAAAAAAAGTTATCAACTCTTAACAAATCACTCTATATAATATCATGTGAACGGACTATCCGATTTGATCCAAACTTTGCACTACCTATTATCTTTACCATGTCTAGATAAAGTCCGAAGATACATTGGTCCACTCCTTTTGGTAACTCCCCCACAAAGGGTAAACATTTCAATATTAATAAATATTATGCGAATGAAATGTTCGATTTGAAGCGAACTTTGCACGATCTTTTATATTAACCAATACTGCCTCAATATCAACAATTAGAAACCCATTAAGAAACCCATGGTAATGCTACTGAGGTGAAAATCGTATCGTATAGGGCAAACCAGATCAACATGTGATGCTAGAGAGAATTATGGGTAGGAAAGGAGACAGAAAATTAAAAAAAGAGATGTACAGAAGTCAGAATGAAGTCCGGACTTTTTACCAACGAATAAAAACCAAATCGATCATATTGTGATAGACGGAAGGCATTCATCCAGTGTTTTAGACGATCCGAGGAGCGAATATCAATTTGGACCATTACCTTGTGGCAGCCAAGTTACGCACCCGTAATAATGTAGCAGCAAAGGTGCGACCAAATGTAACACGGAAATTTGACGTCAAAAAGCTGCAAACACAACATATAGCAGAAGCCCACTCAACTTAACCAACTGCTTCACGAAAGCACCCCTTGTTCGGATAATAGTATAAAAGCACAATGGCAAAGCAGCACTTGGGTACCAAAAACCACCATCCAAAATTCCCTTGTACGATCAGGAGTGTGTATTGCTACTGATATGAAAAGCGCAGCGTATAGGGCAAAACTGCGGACAGTAGCAACACATGATGCGATTGAAACTATAGGGAGAAACGTATTGTCAGAAACCAAAAGAAAGAACAAGAAAAACGTGAGCGTGAGCCAATCGAGATGTACAGGAGTCAGAATGAAGTCCGAAAATTCTACTAACGGGTAAAACACCAAACTGAAGGCTTTGGTGCAGACACAACCTCCTGCAGAGATGAAGAAGGAAACCTGGTGACAGATAAAGACAGCGTGCTGAGGATCTGGAAGGAGCATTTTGAAAAACTTCTGGTATCAAATAGTGGCGGTGAAGAGGATACCCCAGAACCAATAATAGATGACGGTATAGAGTGTATTGCACCTAGCCAAGATGAAGTCAGAATAGCAATCAATCGGCTGAAGAATAATAAAGTAGCAGGTGCCGATGGCCGAACTATTCAAGACTGGTGGTCAGATGCTGGTAAGGAGCATACACCAGCTGATTAGAACAATTTGGCTAGATGAATGCATGCCCAATGATTGGAACCTCAGCATCCTGTGTCCCGTGCACAAAAAAGGAGACAGAACGATATGTGCCAACTATAGAGGAATAAGTCTCCTTCCCATCGCATATAAAGTGCTATCCAGCATGTTGTTTTAACGACTGAAGCCAATGGCCAATGACATTATTGGACCATACCAATGCGGTTTCAGGCTTGGACCATACCAATGCGGTTTCAAATCCAACTTTGACTAGATTTTCACTCTGCGCCAAATCCTGGAAAAGACTCACGAAAAACACAACAACATATTTCACCTATTCGTCGACCATAAAGCTGCATTGGACAGGCTGATCCGCTCAGAGGTTTTTAAATCCATGTCTGCGTTCAGAATTTCTTCAAAATGTTTACGGCTATGCAGGATAACTTTGAGGGGCACAAGGTCAGCAGTTAAAGTCAGAAAGGACCTCTCGGAGCCCTTCAATACCGAACGAGGATTCAGACAAGGTGATAGTCTGTCGTGTGTCCTTTTGGAAAAGGTTATACGAGACGCAAAAGTGAACAGAAATGGCACTCTGTATACCAAACAATACATGTTGCGCTCCTACGCCGATGACATCGACATAATGGGTCGAACATTGCGAGCGGTAACAGCTACCATTGAACGAATTGAGAAGGAGTCTGCCAAAGTAAATGGTGAAAAGGCCAAGCTGATGGTATCAACGCGTAAGTAGACGCGTAAGTAGACTGGGACCAACTGTGGAACTTGAAAGCTTCAGCTTCGAGGTAGTGAACGATTTTATATACCTGGGTACCGCCATAAAGAGCAACACAAATGTTGCCAAGACCGCTTAACGTTCTGAGCCATCAACGCACTTCCAAAACGGTTGCGCAAAAACATGTGTATTCCAGGAAGCAATTGTAGGTGTGTGGATTAATTATCCATCGCTACAACAAAAATCTGCTTTGAAAAGGACTGTTCCTAGAATGAAGACAAATGTCGAACTTTGACAAAATTGAATTTAATTCGAATATGCAAGTTTCGCATCAGGGCGGAATAAATACAAGTTATCAACGTACGACATTTGTAAAGCCACATAGCCCAATATGCCTGAAGGGCTTAACCAACGGCGAAACGCGTCGCATAATGGTGGGTACGTAGGTTCTTCTCCTGGCTTTCCTTTTCATTGCAAAACTTAGATCATCAAGCTCGACTCGAAAGAGTATAAATAACCACTTCAAATTACTTTCAAATGATCACTGCCCTTACAAGGCAAAATTCAGATAACGAAAACTAATAATAATAATTTGAAATCCGGAGGAAAAAAGTTTTGCCCAAAAGTGATGCTATGGTCTGAGTATGCTACTCAAAAGCAAGGCCCCCTCTCGTCAGACCAAACTCAAACACTACAAGACACCGTTACTACACGTGCTGGTGTATTGTTCTGAGGTACTTGAGCAAGCGGATGAAGTAGATCTTGGAGTGTTGGAGAGAAGAATTCCCCGAAAAATCGATGGACCGATCTGCATCGACGGTGAATATCGCCGTCGAATGAACCATGAGTTGTACCATCTATTCACGGACATCGACATAATCGGACTATCGAGTTGCTGTGACTATGGTGGCTGGGCCAACTTGTGATAATGGACGGAGATGCCCCAGCTCAAAAGGCATATAAAAGCGAGCCAAGTGATGGTTCACGCAGAAAAGGAAGGCCACGAAATCGATGGAAAGATCAAGTGGAAGACAACATCTCGGGACATGGTCTATCAAATTTGATGAGCTGCGCATAAGAACGACTCGCTTGGAAATCTGTTTTAAGCTCAGCTTATGGATCAAGCGTTCTATCACAAGCTAGCTAAGTAAAGGTAAGTAGTTATTCAATGTACACCGCATGATGAAGGGTATAAAAAGTTCGGCCGGACCGATCTTAACGACGCTTTTACTAGTTCTTAACTTACTTTGCTTCACTAAGCTTTTAAAAGAACACCAAAAATATGAACATCACTGTTAAAAAAACAACTATTATTTCGGTAAATTTCTATACGCGAGTATGTATTAGTGATTTTTCCTAATGTCCTGTTTATCGCATGAGCCACCCTAATATAATATGAAAAGCAGTGCCATGTATCTGTAAATTGTTACATGAATATGACTTCAATTAAGCACGTCTATATTCACACATATGTATGTATAAGCTCCTGTTGTTGTTACTTACCATTCATTTGAATGAACGTTTCCTCATTTGCTCGTTAGTCTCTAATAACTTTTATACTGAAACATATAACAACGATAACAACAACAAATTTCAACAATACTCTTGAACATAACTATCGCCAGGGAGGCAGGCAGCCAGCCAGCCAACCAAGCTAACCAAATGCCATAATCTGGCAGTGCATTCGAATAGCCTCCCCTAAAAAGTCAAATACGACATGTCTCATAATAATATCTGCTCGAACAACAACAACATCATCATCATCGACCTCCTCATCAGCATTTGTGTGGCTGTTAAGGGTCTTTTGTGCCCAGGTTCAGCCCTCCATTTGGTAGAACTTCGTATAACGATGTCTGGTTGTTTGTTCGTTCATTGGGAACTTTGGTATGAATGTTTGTGCCTGAATTATGAAAATGCAATTATAATCAACAACAATAACAACGGAAGCTGAAAGAGGCATGACACGATGTCTTCCACACACTGACACACATACACACACACACACTCGTATTGAAGGGACTGTAACTGGGAGGGAAAATCTTTCCAAATGTTCAAAGTATTGTTCGCCGTAATGAAATTAAAAAATCAGTTACTGTTGCCAATTGAACTTAATATTGTCGTTTTCTTGTTGAATATTATATCATTAGAGGGCACATTTCATAATTGTTACACAAATGCACACACACACACACAGACACGGTTATTCATATATTGTGTTTGGAAGCCGATATACATAAGGTAACAAGCAGAGTTCTCAGTGTGAATATCCTCCTACTTTTAGACAGTGAACCAACCAACCAAACAGTCAAACAGGGCTAAAATGGGACTTTATAAGAAGACAGTACGAGGTATGCTACTTATATTTCTGGTCTAATAAGGAAAGTTCGAATATTGATCATTTTTATAGCCTTTTCCACACTGTGGTACAGGGTATTATGTCTTCGTGCATATGTTTGTAACAGGCAAAAGGAAACGAGATAGAAACATGGTTCCTTTTGAGAATATGCGTAGAATCACTTTCTGAGTCGATTCGATGTCCGTCCGTCCGTCCGTCCGTCTGTTGATGTTAAATTGTAAACAAAGTACAGGTCGCATTTAAAATCCGATTTGGCTGAAATTTGATACAGCTCATTTATTTGGCCCAAGGACGAACCCTATTGAAATTGGGAAAAATCGGTTCAGATTTAGATATAGCTCCCATATATATTTTTGTCCGATTTACGGACTTTAAACCCTGAAAAATTTTCGATTTGCACGAAATTTGGCATAGTGTACTGAATTGAGCCTCGAAAGATGTGTGCCAAGTTTCGTGAAAATCGGTTCAGATTTAGATATAGCTCCCATATATAGTTTCGCCCGATTTTACGTAAATGGTGCACCAAAGTCGCTGAAAATCCTTCAATTTGCACAAATTTTGTCATAGCGTACTGAATAAAGTCTAGAATGATGTGTGCTAAGTTTTGTGAAAATCGGTTAAAATTTAGATATAGCTCCCGTATATAGTTTCGCCCGATTTTAGGTAAATGGTGCACCAAAGTCCCTGAAAATACTTCAATTTGCACAAATTTTGGCATAGCGTACTGAATTAAGTCTAGAAAGACGTGTGCAAAGTTTTGTAAAAATCGGTTAAAATGTTGATATAGCTCCCGTATATAGTTTCGCCCGATTTTAGGTAAATGGTGCATCAAAGTCCCTGAAAATCTTTCGATTTGCACGAATTTTGGCATAGCGTACTGAATTAAGTCTAGAAAGACGTATGCTAAGTTTTGTGAAAATCGGTTCCGATTTAGATATATCTCCTATATATAGTTTCGCTCGATTTTTGGTAAATGGTGCACCAAAGTCCCTCAAAATCTTTAGATTTGCACGAATTTTGGCATAGCGTACTGAATTAAGTCTAGAATGACGTGTGCTAAGTTTCGTGAAAATCGGTTCAGATTTATCTATAATCGGCCAAGAGGGTGCAAATATCGCGAAATATTGCCCAGGCTCAGAATATAGAACCGCAGAAATTTAGATTTTCGTGGTAGTTGTGTAGGATATCATATGGTCGGCCCCGTTTGACTATACGGCTCCGGTCACTGGTTCAAAATGGTTTTATTGTTTTTGTTATTACCTCAGCCTTAATGAAACGGCAAAATTGGCCATATCGAAATATTGGTTTTGGACCCAATGTTTTTTAGACCAAATCCGTTTCAGACAATATTCTTCTGTTTTTCGTTTTTCGAATTTCTTCGAAGACTTCAGACAAATAATTTGTGGTGTAAAACTCGCGCTTCGATTTGCTTCGGAGTAGTTCTTCCACGTACTACTTTCGTTGGATTTTTGCTCGTCTTAGAAGACCCACACGGCTGAGTATATTAAATTTATCATTCCGTTTGCAAGTTCTCGAAAATTTCAGAAGGAATTTGAAGATGTAATTTGGGATTCCGGGTTTTTTGGACGTTGAAAACATCTATGCGGAAATGTTTAAAAGAAGTACACCTTTTCATATAGCTACCATATAAATGTCACTCCTCATTTTCGATACTTTGATTTTGGGCTATATCGTCCGACATTTTACTATAGCTCCCATATAACCGTAATCCCCCACTTTCGTTTATAATTTGGCTTTTCGGATTCTTGGAGGTCAGATATGCAGAAAATTGTCAATATAGTTCCATGTTTTGACATAGTCACCCTTAATTTACGGTATTTTGAAAGTTTGAGCCGAAAATTTTCCACTAAAATGGCTATAATTTCTTATTTCGGATTCATATAGATTTGGAAATATTTTTGCAAAACTATATCGATGCAGGTCTATTTTTTAAGACATTTTTGCAGAAAATTTGAAGATGTAATTTGGCATTCCGGGTTTTTTGGACGTTGAAAACACCTATGCGGAAATGTTAAAAAGAAGTACACCTTTTCATATAGCTACCATATAAAGGTCACTCCTCATTTTCGATACTTTGGAGGTTAAAGCACATAAACCAAAAAATTTACTTTAACTTGTCATTGTGGTTTTTAATAGGTGAACACATTTTTTTAAATATAGGTCCATGTGTTCAAACAGCACCCAAAGTCTATCCGATTTTCGGTTGTATGAAGGTTTTAGCTAAATTTTCCCCACTGAAGTGGCTGTAATTAAGCATTACGGGTTTTTGGAGGTTGCAAAAATATTTTGGAAAAACTATTTCGATATAGGTTGATGTTTCGATGTAACCTCCATATGAAGATCCTGCCAAGTTTTCCCACCAATAATTTGGCATTCCGGGTTCGTGGAGGGGGATACACATTTTTGCAAATTTTGACATAGCCTCCTATATGGAGATCCGTTTTTAACGTGGGAATAAACTTTTCTAAACTTGACATTCCGGATTCTTGGAGGTCGAGCAATATTTTTGCAAAACTATTCCGATTAGGTCCATATTCGGTATTTTTAAAGTATTAGACGAATCTCCCCACTGATGTTCTAGAAGGTTCTAGAAGGATGAAGAACAATATTATATATAGGTCGATGTATTGCAATAACTCCTGCGCAATTTTCGGTATTTTGACGATGTCATTCCCACCGAAGTGGGTGCAATATATATGGTAGCCCTCGTTGTAGTTATTCAAAAATACCAGCCATTGAATGACCCTCAGGGAGAGTCTTACAATTCTCACTTCGGCTTTTGTATAGCGATAATTGGAAACATTATTTTTTCTGTTGCATGGAACACATACTGGCAGATTGGAAGGTAGGACGAACAAATAGACATGGCGATGAATGATATTGTTACTGTTACTGATGATTACAATGAAAAAGAAAAAGTAGACATCGTAAGGGAAGAAAACGAGGAGGGAGTTGGCCATGAAAATCTGAGTTCAAATTACAAACCAACCCATTTTTTCCATGGTAAATTCTTCATCATTCATTACGTTAAACAGATTTTGATGTATTCCGTTTTTTTTTTCTTTCTTGTTTTATTTTTGACAACTTGTAACAATGCCTTCCTTCTTGGTTTTGATTACAAAAAATGTTTCTATGAAATTTTGTTTCAAAAGAAAATGGAAATTGAAACTGTACTGAAACTGTTATCGTTGCAAGGCATTCGCTGACTTGTGGAAAATTATGATTTTGTGTTTGTGTCTGTGTGTGTGTTTTGGGCGACATTATGGTTGATTTCTTAATAAGGATTATGGTTTAGACTGAGACCGAGATGATCATAATCTAGATCATTAAGGTTGAGACTAACGGTACGGAAATATGACGAAATGGATTATGGGAATTGAAGGCATTTTGTTTTTGCCTTTGTTATTCTTTATGTACGAAGGATTTAAACATGAGAACGAATTTGATCATCTTAATGTTTGGGAATGGAGGCAGAAGTCATCAGGTATGCTTCTTAGTGAATAAGTTCATGACAATTAACTTTAAGTGTTTAATTTTTGATGTGAAGTTATTTCAGGTTCTCAGAGACGTTGTATTCTTAGGTTTTGAAGGTCCCATTCGCATTTCTCAAATGAAATGAAGGTGATTTTGTATTTAGGTTTCTCGCAATGAGGAAAGGAATCCATTTTTTTTTGTCAAAAAGTCTTTTTTCGGTAGAGCCGATAAAATAATATATACTTTAAATTTGGAAACTTTAAGATTTGCACCAGCAAAATTTTATTACATTGTGGGTCACGGTTTAAAAATGACATGAGGTAAACGTCAAAATTTCAAATTTTTGGGAATATAATTTATATTAGAAAAATGTTGTATGACATTGACATGCGTCGAAATACTAACACAGATGGAACTGCAGATTATAATGAAAATGAAAATTATTAGATATTTGAAGATAACCATTGATATGTTCTCTGTGCAGATTTTTGTGACCGTTCATAAAACTAAAAGTGAACATCGATAATATAAAAATAGTCGTTGAAAATAGTAGTCGAATGGGCCGACAGTCTTCCGAATAGATGTCAAAAGCATATCTTCCTTTCACTGGCATATTTTGCGAATTTTAATAATATTCAGTACATATGTTCTAATTACTTGTCCAGATTCCCTTATCGTGGATTGTGTTGTGATGTTCGGCTTATATTTGTGGCCTATAGATCGACTAAAAAAACACAAAAAATAAGTTTTTGGTCCACTTCATCCCAAGATTATTATCTGATCATCTCCGAAAACTATGGGAGTTGTCTTTGACCATAACTGGAACTTCATGGATAACTTCAAAGCGACCAGCGCAATATTTCCGCCCTTCGGTGTGGTAATGGGTTACTAAATGATATCTGAACACGTAACCACCTGTACATATATTTAAAATACGACAATATAATTGGCATCAATTTAAAGGCTAACCACTCCTCTTGGATATACTAGCAACTTCTCGGGTCTATGTCCTTCAGAAGTAAATATATACGCCATTGAATACAAATTTTGTAATTGTTCACACAAAAGTCAGCGTCCATTTAAATATTGACCGATCTTTATCAAAACAGGCATGTTTATTCTTTGGACCGATTCCCTTCTCCATCTAAAAATTCGCGATGTTTGGGCCATAATTGCAGCCCCTGGAGCAACCAGAAAATAAAGTTTTTGTTACCAAAAACAATAGGGGTCTTCATTGGCCAGAACCCATCCTACATGCAAAATTTCGTGAAGATTGGTCCAAAACTGTGGCCTGTATCGTGTTTACAAATTATAATGGACAGACGGACAAACGGACGGACGGACACACATGTCTAGATCGACTCAGCTAGTCGAGATATGACGATCGGTATACTTACAGGTGGGTCTAGGATCAATATTTCGCGGCGTTACAAACTCTTGGGGGTGCACAAAGCTATAATATCCTGACAACATAGTTGTGTAGGCTATAAAAAGAGTGAGCGAAGCAGTATAGTCGATACCTTACACAACTACCACGGAGCTCTAACTTTCTGCGGATGTTTATTTCGAGTCTGCCAAATATTTCATGTTATTTGAACCTTCTTGCTTTATTAGGGGTGAACAGTACCTCTTCCTCACACTGACATATTTTCCGAATATCACTAATATTACTAATATTCACCGTGGATTGTGTTGTGATGTTTGGCTTTCAAATATCGACTCGAAAAAATAAAAAAAAATAAGTTTTCGGTCCATTTCATCCCAATATTAATATCTGATCATCACCGAAAATTACAGGTGTTGTCCTTGGCCATACCTGCGTAATGAATTAGGTTTAGAATGATGTGTGTTAAGTTTCCTAAAAATCGGTTCCAATTTAGATGTAGCTCCCATATATATTTTCGTCCGATTTAATGTAAATGGTGCACCAAAGTCCCTATATATCTTTAGAGTTGCACGAAATTTGGCACGGCGTAATGAATTAGGTCTAGAATGACGTGTGTTAAGTTTCCTGAAAATCGGTTCAGATTTAGATATAGCTCCCATATATATTTTCGTCCGATTTAACGTAAATGGTCCACCAAAGTCCCTATATATCTTTCGATTTGCACGAAATTTGGCACAACGTAATGAATAAGGTCTAGAATGATGTGTTTTAAGTTTCCTGAAAATCGGTTCAGATATAGCTCTAAAAATATGTATGTTAAGTATCCTGAAATCGGTTCAGATTTAGATATAGCTTCTATATCTAACCAAATGAAAAATTTAGTATCGATTGCAGAATGACATGTTTATGGAACCAATTTCATTTTACTGATCCTTTAAAAATGCGACGTCTGTTAGGATTCATCTGTTGAATATACCCAAAGTGGTGAAGGGTATCATATAGTCGGCCCCGTCCTACTTTACTGCTTTCCTTACTGGTTTATTTATAGGTACAAAAGGTTTGAATGGACAGAACTTAATGTTTTCTAGTGGTAATATTTTGTACTGGTGTTGTGTATATGGGTAATATTGCCAATTTTTTAACATAGCTGAAGCGGACGTTCACCCCTTTATAACTCGGGAATTACTTAAGTATATGAAAAAAAGTGAATAGTTTTGGGTTAATTGATCTGTCGTTGCAAACTGTTCATGATATTGACTTCCAAACTTTATTTTGGTGGAAGCTGTGTCTACTTTAATGTAAAAAAATGTGTAAAAACATGTTGAGGCGAGCCAGTTTTTTTTATGTTCTCTATCGATTTGTGATTAAGCCACTCATTTCACGGTCATCGTGTCAAAGTAAAACTAGAAGCCAACAAAATGGGGACTACGCCCCTTATGTATCATTTTTCAAAATTTTAACTGCATTTACCTTTAAATGATGCTGACATTTTGAAGCTCGATTTTGAGTGTTTTTTAAAATTTACTTCTAGCTTTAATATGCAAACAGGAATTTCTAAAAATCGATTATAAGATTATTGTAGTCGCGAATCTACGTAATTTGATATGTATTTTGTGTATGTAGTATGAACAGCTTCAGAGTAATACTCATCCGAAGGAGACAATTTTGTGCGATCGAATTTCTAATAACCCTATTTTTCGGGCCAAATTTTTAGATTTGTCAACTGAATGAAATGGGTACCCGCGATCACTAAGATTTTTTACGTTTCGGATGATATAAAATCTTCTTCGTGAAAATTCATCTACTAGAACGGCGGGAACTGGCCTTCCAAAAACACGAAATTTGGCAAAAAATGTTTTTGAAAATATCGCGGATTTATTTGCGTTTTCTGTGGATAATTTCCGCTTCAATAAATGACCTCATACCGATTTTGATCTTTTTCGAAAAGAGAACTTTAAAAACTTCAGCCGAAAGAGAGATGTACCCAATTTATCTCAAAAATAGTGTGAGGTGGCATGGTTTTTTAATGGACCACATTGAAATCGGTATAGATCGATGTATTTTTTTAGGGTGCACACCGAAATCGGATGCGCGTTAATGGCATATGGAGTTTTCGGAAATTATTCGCCTTTTTTCGAGTTTTTGGGTACTTCAATGCAACATGTGGCACATCTTAGCCGTCAAATGAAAATTCGCAAAATATACATGGATTGGAGGATAAACTTAAGTACTTCCTTGAAACCGCATGCGAATCAAATGATTTTGATAATTACGCGATTTAGACGGAATTTAAAATGTATATTTCATAATATAATTTTATTTTAAGATTTATTTCTACTTACAGAACCACAAGATTTATCGGAAGGGTCAGTTTCGGAGTCAGAACATAGAAAAACACATTTTAATAAATTGTTAAGAGGCGTTACTGGCAATTTGTTTATTCGATGTAAAACGTCAACTGTGGGAATTTTTTAAAAAGGAAAGGAAGGTTTTAAGGCGTGGATTTTTAAAGGAATTTTTATAAAGGAAGGGAAGGCTGTAAGGCGTGGATTTTTAAAGGAATTTTTATAAAGGAAAGGAAGGCTGTAAGGCGTGGATTTTTAAAGGAATTTTTATAAAGGAAAGGAAGGCTGTAAGGCGTGGATTTTTATAAAGGAAAGGAAGGTTTTAAGGCGTGGATTTTTAAAGGAATTTTTATAAAGGAAAGGAAGGCTGTAAGGCGTGGATTTTTAAAGGAATTTTTATAAAGGAAAGGAAGGCTGTAAGGCGTGGATTTTTAAAGGAATTTTTATAAAGGAAAGGAAGGCTGTAAGGCGTGGATTTTTAAAGGAATTTTTATAAAGGAAAGGAAGGCTGTAAGGCGTGGATTTTTAAAGGAATTTTTATAAAGGAAAGGAAGGCTGTAAGGCGTGGATTTTTAAAGGAATTTTTATAAAGGAAAGGAAGGCTGTAAGGCGTGGATTTTTAAAGGAATTTTTTAAAAAGGAAAGGAAGGTTTTAAGGCGTGGATTTTTAAAGGAATTTTTATAAAGGAAGGGAAGGCTGTAAGGCGTGGATTTTTAAAGGAATTTTTATAAAGGAAAGGAAGGCTGTAAGGCGTGGATTTTTAAAGGAATTTTTTAAAAAGGAAAGGAAGGCTGTAAGGCGTGGATTTTTAAAGGAATTTTTATAAAGGAAAGGAAGGCTGTAAGGCGTGGATTTTTAAAGGAATTTTTATAAAGGAAAGGAAGGCTGTAAGGCGTGGATTTTTAAAGGAATTTTTATAAAGGAAAGGAAGGCTGTAAGGCGTGGATTTTTAAAGGAATTTTTATAAAGGAAAGGAAGGCTGTAAGGCGTGGATTTTTAAAGGAATTTTTATAAAGGAAAGGAAGGCTGTAAGGCGTGGATTTTTAAAGGAATTTTTATAAAGGAAAGGAAGGCTGTAAGGCGTGGATTTTTAAAGGAATTTTTATAAAGGAAAAAGGAAAGGAAGGTTTAAAGGCGTGGATTTTTAAAGGAATTTTTATAAAGGAAAGGAAGGTTTAAAGGCGTGGATTTTTTAAAGGAATTTTTATAAAGGAAAGGAAGGTTTAAAGGCGTGGATTTTTTAAAGGAATTTTTATAAAGGAAAGGAAGGTCTTAAGGCGTGGATTTAAAAAGGAAATTTTTAAAAAGGAAAGGAAGGTTGTAAGGCGTGGATTTTTAAAGGAATTTTTTAAAGGAATTTTTAAAGGAATAAAGGAAAGGAAGGCTGTAAGGCGTGGATTTTTAAAGGAATTTTTATAAAGGAATTTTTATAAAGGAAAGGAAGGCTGTAAGGCGTGGATTTTTAAAGGAATTTTTATAAAGGAAAGGAAGGCTGTAAGGCGTGGATTTTTAAAGGAATTTTTATAAAGGAAAGGAAGGCTGTAAGGCGTGGATTTTTAAAGGAAGGCTGTAAGGCGTGGATTTTTAAAGGAATTTTTATAAAGGAAAGGAAGGCTGTAGGCGTGGATTTTTAAAGGAATTTTTATAAAGGAAAGGAAGGCTGTAAGGCGATCGGATATAAGGTAGATTAAATTTCAGTCTGAAATAATATTTTGATAAATGGTGTGACAATATATCACATAATTTGTAAGGCATTTTGGATTACATGTTATAATGGTATGATAAATTTAACGTATAGGAAAATGTGGTCCCTAAATCAAAAAGGTTGTCTTTATCTGAGTATTTTTTTTCATTAAATAAATAATCTAAAAAAATTAACGAGATCTGATATCCACTGAAAAAAAAATTATTTAAAAACAATTTGCCATAGGACAAGTTTTTGAGTTATGGCGGGATGCATTTTTTAATAGTAATTCTAAAGTGCATGCAGCAAATATCTGTATATCATTTTAGGCGGAACATATTCTCCTTCTATCTCGAGCCCTCGTGCAACTTTATTGTCCCTATTGGCTGGAACCATAAACTAAATACCATAAGTAGGGGTTTTTTGACATATAAATATTCTACAAAAATCGATACTCGTATGGTTTCTTCGTTCTTTTTTCATTTTACCCGATCCTTGCTCAGAAAACCATGAATCTTGTAATTCGGTTAAGACTTTTAGCTTCGGCTAAGACATTTAGCAGACCGAAAATGGGTGGGACTTTTATATGGATGTTATGTGAAAACCTTTATTGTAAATGTTCTGTGCAAAAGCTTTTTACGCTTTAAATGACGGACCTAAGATTTTTTTTTTTTTGAAATCGTTTTTCACCAATATTAAGGATAGAAGAAAATAAAGAAAATCCTCACATTTGATTTTGATTGATCCTATTTTATGTGACATCTAAGCACGTCTATGACGTATTATAACGAGTGATTTTAACTAAGGCTGAAGTAAGCTCAGTCGCTGCCAGGGTCAACCTAAGAACCCATAAACCTTAAGTAAAAACACTACTGATTACAATTTCAATCGGTATTATAATACTCTGGTGTTTACAATATGAATAATAGTTTGGATATGAGGTAAGCTTCAATGTGTTGATGGTTGGAACCTTTTAATCGTGTATTGGCTGCTGGGTATGGAGATCGGATCGTTAATCGGCTAAGTAATGTCGGCTCGATACTAATCGGTGGTTGGTATTCGTTTTTTTTTGTAGTCGGTTTGAAGGGTTCGGCTGTTTACAGTAGTATCGAAGAAGCACGGGTAGCTTATGTCGGCTCGTTGCAAATCGGCTGGAAGATACTCGACTCGTTGGTGATTGGCTCGATGCCACTCGGTTAGCTGATGTCGACTCGTGGTTGAATGGCTTAGAGTTGGGTAGTTCCGGAACGAACTAGTTCCGAGAACTATTCGGAGAAAGGAACGATCGGAACTAGTTCCAACTCTTTAATTAATATAGTTCCTTTTTCTGATCTCGTTCCTTTTTGGTATCGTTCTTTATTCTCGTTCTTTGTTCTGATCTCGTTCTTTTTTGAACAAAAAGGAACTATAAAAAGCAGAGGAACTATAAAGAGCAAAGGAACTGTGTGGAGTAATGGAACTATATGTAGCAAAGGAACTATATGGAACAAAGGAACTATATGAAGCAAAGGAACTATGAAAAGCAAAGGAACTGTGTGGAGTAAAGGAACTGTATGGAGCAAAAGAACTATACGGAGCAAAGGAACTATAAAAAGCAAAGGAACTACATTATGGAACTAGTTCCTTTTTAAAAAAGGAAGGAGAAAGATCGATCCGCTACGTGAACTAGATTGCC
Source organism: Musca vetustissima (assembly GCF_032173495.1). Taxonomy (NCBI): domain Eukaryota; kingdom Metazoa; phylum Arthropoda; class Insecta; order Diptera; family Muscidae; genus Musca; species Musca vetustissima. Next base: position 68,225 of record NW_026886000.1, read on the forward strand.
CAACTGTAGATTGGCTGGTTCGGGTTCGTCAGGTTTCGGTTAGTAGTTAGTGGATATTAGTATGAGCTGGCTATGAGCGGGGCGCTGGCAGAGAGCGAGGAGCTGGCAAAGAACGATGCGGAATTCGGACAACACAGTTGATATCAATGAATTAGTGGGATCGACAACGAACACAATATACGGCACTAAAATGTAGTACAGGCTACAATTGGATCCTTAAACAGAAGCTTGCATTTAGAACGAATATCTAAAACAAGAGTAGTCATATCGTGTGGAACTTCGATAGCGAATAAAGACTCATGGATAATCTAACACTGGCTCCCGGGTAGCATGAACGGGACGGGCTGGTAACCAAAATACAACTTCGCCTTCCAGATCAGAACACGATTCTACAGGAGGAGATTTGAGCAATAAGGGAGTATGTAAACTGCTTGTGTTCATGCTCTAGATTTACTGCAATATATAGTAAATATGCTATAAAAACAAAAACATCGAAAAGAGTACTGGAATGCATTAAAACCCTAAATAATTCCTCGCGGCATAGGTACGGCGTCTCACACAGGAATGATTGGGCAACCAACTCGCCAGATGTGTTACTGACCTACACACTACAGGTGAAAACAAGTAAAAACTTTTGGCCGGTCCGAACTTTTTATACCCTTCGTCATGAGGTGTATATTAAAAAGGCATGTAATCGTTTGTGACCTTTATATATTGCGGCTAAATTAAAGTCAATTCGTTATATGCCAGCCAACGATGTGATACTCAGTGAGCATTCAAAATACTGAACTATAGCCAATTTAGTGCAAAAAATAACGAAATTTGCGAGGTACCGTTATATCGGGGGTTATCCTTAAAAGTAGACAAAACTGAGAATTTTTAGTGGGAAGATGTGCTGAGCAGTGAGGGCCCAAAATTCAAATTACAGTCAATTCGATTGAAAATCTTGTCCAAAATACCAAAAATAACAAATAATGGGGGTAACATTTTTGGGGCAACCCTGAAACTTGGGTCATGATTGATAATTTGCTATACAATTAGAAGTTACCGCCAATTCGGCAGAAAATCATTCCCAACATGTTTATGGGGGTTATATCAAAAATGAAGCGATAATTTCCACTTGAAAACGAAATGGCAAATTTAATATAATCTCCACCCTGTGGTGGAGGGTATAAGAACGCAAAACCTTTATGGGGACCTCCCATTCTCGATTTAAAATTTCGACAATTGTCATCCGGCTGGCGAATGAGCATACAATATATTAAAGACTTGTAACTTTATACACATGCATTTGAAGACACAAAGAATAAAATAAATTGACCAAATATTTTTTGTCTTGTTCAGTTTTTTTTTGTAATGAAAGAAATTCCCTTCTTTGGGACGGAAATAATTGCTGATCATAGGAAAGCTCGAATCTCAAATTTCCAGCGCAACTAGAACGATTGCATACCTGGCTCTGGTGTGAACTAGGATTGTTTACTTTGCTCGAAAATAAGGAAGCTCTTGACCGATTACATATTCCCTAGTTCATCAATAGCTATGTAGCACAGTGGGCCAGGAATCCATTTTTTTGGCAAAAAGTCAAATTCAGGTAGAGACGATAAAACGTTATATATTTGAAATCTAGGGACTTTGAGCTGTACAACAGTAAAATTTTATAAAGTTGTGGGTCACGGTTTACACATGACATGAGTTCATAGTATAAATTTCATATTTTTGTGAATATAATTTATATTTTAAAAATATTATATAAAATAAGCATGTGTCAAAATATTAACTTGAAATGAGGGTCAATTAAACTGACCGCTGATTATAATGGAAGCAAAAATGATCAGTAGTTTGGAGATAATAATCAAAAGTGCTAAGAAGTGCCTGAGGATACTTTAATGGTTATAGCACCAATGTGATATGTCCAGAATTTTTCGACCGTCTGCGACCGTTCATAAACTTAAGAGTTATTGTCGATAATATAAAACCAGTGAGCGGAGCAGTATATATGCCAAATATTTCGCGATATTTGCACCCTCTTGATCGACTAGAGGTCATCAAGTATTACTGATATTCAGTACAGCCCTTCTAATTGCTTGTCCAGATTCCCTTCACCGTCAATTTTGTTGTGATGTTCGGCTTTCAATTGTGGCCCATAGATAGACTCGAAAACAGAAAAAAAACGTTTTCGGTACACTTCCAATATTATTATCTGATCATCACCGAAAATTATAGGCATTGTCCTTGAGCATACCTGGACCCTCATGGAAAATTTCAAAGCGATCAGCGCTATATTTCCGCCTTCCTGTTTGGTAATGGGTTACTAAATAATATCTCAGTACATAGGCACCTGTAAATACTTAAGTGTAACTCCCACATCTGAGTACATAGACCATATAACTGGTATCAATTTAAAGGTCAACCAATCCTCTTGAATATGCTATCAACTTCTCGGGTCTATGTCCTTCAGGTCCTTCACACAAAAGTCAGGGTCCATTTGACCCGCTAAATAATGGCCGATCTTTATCAAAACAGACATGCTTATTCTTTGGGCCGACCCCTTTCTCCATGCAAAAATTTGCGGTGTTTGGGCCATAATTGCGGCCTCTAGAGCGACCAGAAAAACCGACAAAAACAAATTTTTGGTCCCTTAAATATTAACCGATATTTTCCAAAAAAAAAAAAATTTTATTTCATAAACCCATTGCTCTAATTATGACCAGAAAATGGGATCTCTGGCTCATAATGTGTAGGTCCAGAATAACTTGTTAAAATTTGGAACGGATTGGATTGTTAGTTTTTGAGTTGTCGTGTCCGCCATTCCTGAAAACACTGTTTTGAGAAAAAAAGCGACGAGGGTATAATATAGTCGGCACCGTCCGACTTAGCTTCTCACTCACCTACCGTCCGATCTAACGCCCCTCCTCCGCTATTTGACAATAATGTTGCCTTAATTAAGGTATTTATTCGCATATATGCAGTTTGTTATTGGAAATTCCATGTAAATAAAGACAACAAAAATTCCCATATCCGTTAAAAAAATCTGCATAGAAACCGTAACACAACATAACAGAAACGTTTAGTTACAACCTAATTAGGAATGCTGTTCGAACATTGTTTCCATTGAAATGTTCTTCGACAATGGAATTTGTTTTGAATTGCAAAGTGTTCGGCTAGCCAGGTAGTCGATGGATTGATTGATGGATGCAGGTCTTTGCTTGTCACTCTAAATACCAAGAAATCAAAGCGATGTCTTTGCGAATGACCGATGTATATCATTGGCTAAGCACTTGATGTTCCGTCAACGGTAAGTGCTACAATTTAAAAAAGAGCGCCACGATTAACATTCCACATTAGAAAATCGGTAGAAAAAAAAACTAAATTCTAACCTCAAACCAAACGGTGACATAACTAAATGGCGGCGTCTAGTATTTTGCCTTTGGGGGAGGGATTTTTTTTTTTTTGAAAATGTTATAGTTTTGCAACACTGATCACTCTGATGACCGATGATGAATAGTATTTCGAGTGCATTTGCTTTGATATGACATGTAATTATTGTTGTTAGATACGAAGAACAGCAGCAACAACAACACAATTCATATTCTACTACTATTTCAAATTGTTGTTTTATTTATTTTTTTTTGTAATTTCCACATTCTTAATTTTTTTGTCTTTGCTGTTCACCTGACTGCCAACATTCGTGTTGGCCCAACACATGATGATAGATATTCATTTGTGGTCGTTGTTGTTGTTGTTGTTGGGGTTGGATTGGTGTCTGGCGTGCATAATGAAACAACAAAATGCCGTTGGATGCCAAGGTGTCAATGATTAATCACATGTCAGCCCAGCCGGGCACTCATTCACTTGGACGCTCGCCTGCTCCTCACTGGCTGGCTGACTGCTCGTTGGTTCGTTCCTTCACTCACTTCATTACTTTTCACATCTCGACGAGAATTGCAAATGAGTGGCGGAATAGCATTTACGGCTTAACATGAAACAATAATAATAGCAACAGCAACAACAACAGCCGCGATAGCGACATTGACTAAAAACACCCAAGTAAATCTAATTACGGTTCAACACACAATTTTTCAAGATATTTATCTAATTAATAGCGCTTGTCGGTGCCGCCAAATGGTGGCGTTGACGTTTTTCATACCCCAACGACAGCGGCAACAAAAAAGTGGAATGCATTCAAGTGACTCTCTCAAATGGTAGTAGATGATGTTTTTTTGTTGTTGTGAAATTTTGTCTTCATTGCGGCTCAGGTCTTAAAAAAAGGTGAATATTTTGCTGGTAGCTAACATCCGTGTAAGAGGTAGATTTTGTCAACTGATCTTAATGACTTCTTCTTGTTTAGAGGGTAATGTAAATTATTACAAAAATTAAAAATAGTTGCCACCTACTTTTCTTCACATGTATGCTAATTTTCTTTGGGGGACAAAACCGAAATATGCGGAATTTACTTTGCATTTGTCTTCCGTTCTACAAGCTAATTCGCGTAGGAGAATACCCTATCTGTACGAAATATCCGGATGTTAAATCTGAGTAGAGACTGAAATACATGGTTTGGATAAAAAATTCCTAAAATCAATGGTGAGATTTATATGGGGACTATGTCATTGTAAATTGTCTGCTAGTAGGTCGTGTGACCTGAGAAAATTATTTATCAAATTACAGACATCCTGTCTACGATATTCAGGCAATGAGCTAAGAACTTGAACAA
>NW_026886001.1:0-7474 GCF_032173495.1 Musca vetustissima
CGTACATGAATTAACCCGTTCATACAGCACTATTCTTAATTCATGTCATCAGAGTTTTTTATTTCAAACTTTTTGTTTCTTGTTTTACACCAAAATTGTAACATATTTGCGTGAATCACATATGGATCTAAATAGAAAAAATAATTCTCTTTCTCCTGACTATAATATCAACCCCTATCTCTCTACTTTTAATTCATGTTTTCCATTTTTTCTGAAAATATTGTTGTTTTCAATAAGTTTTTATATTTTCTCAACTCAAATGTCACATTTAAAAAATTTGAGAATTTTTGTTTGGGTTTCCCAGCTTTTGTTTCTCGTTTTGTACGCTAATTAGAACCAAGGGGAAAGAAATGCATATTGCATTATGTAGACAACAAAATTTACATCCTTCTGAATATATAAAAATTAGAATGTTGGTTACTTTTCATTCATCATTTTCAATTTTACTGAAAAAGTTTGAAAAATTTAAAAATTTTTTCATGCTGTCAAAATTAATTTATTTTCGATAAATTCTCTCAATTGTTAGAGATGGGACAAAATTCTTGGTGATTCAGAGAATGATTCGAATTGAACAACGTACAAAAGTCGGTGTTCGCTCAGACAATTTTGTATGGGGAACTAAGTAATTACTTCATAATTAAGGGTCGAACAACGAATGAGAGAGCGAACAACGCTCGTCTGTACATGACATTAAGTGCACATTTAAATATCCCAGCTCTATCCGTTCACCAGCATCCAAATTGTATCAAATTTAGTATCATTTATTACTTTTCGTAGACGTTAGTAGGAGGTTCTAAAACTTCTCAATTTCACACTCCAAAACTTTATTTTTAATGACAAATTTCAGGATCCCAGCCCTATCCGTTCATATAGATCCAAATTGTACCATATTTAGTACTTATGAGTTCGAATTTCCAACACTGTCTCAATCCTGTATTCTAACAGTAATTTTATTATACCCTTCACAACACTGTGGTACAGGGTATTATGTCTTTGTGCATATATTTGTAACAGGCAAAAATAATCGAGATAGACCAATGGTTCCTTTTGAGAATATGCATAGACTCACTTTCTGAGTCGATTTATGCACCAAAGTCTCTGAAAATCATTTGATTTGTACGAATTGTGGCATAGCGTATTGAATTAAATCTAGAATGGCGTATGCTAAGTTTTGTGAAAATCGGTGCAGATTTAGATATAGCTTCCATATATAGTTTCACCCGATTTTAGGTAAATTGTGCACCAAAGTCTTTGCTAATTTTTTTATTGGCATAGATATATCGTAGCTTCCATATATAATTTCGAATTATTTATGTTTATTGTATACCACATAATCAATAGGTGTCTGATTGAGATTAAATTTTAAACAGTGCAGCATACCGAATAGAGTTTGTCAAGTTGGCTTTAAATCGATTTACACAAATCTGTCCCACTGAGCGCAAACGACTCTAAACTTGCCCAAATGAAATGAAATTTAGCATAGGTTCCAGAAAGACATTAAAATCACATATTTAAGTTCGTTCGATTTCATGTCAAAATTCCTTAAAAAAGGCGACGTCTTTTCGGATACATATGTAGAATATACCCAAAGTGGTGAAGGGTATCATACAGTCCGACTTTACTACTTTCCTTACTGGTTTTTAAATATACGTTTTCCATCTCTATCCTTTTATTCAAATCTGAATTGTACTAAACTTAGTACCATTTAGTACACATAATTACGCATTTTTAAAACTAACTCCATGTCTCATCCTACAATCCAATCCTTAATTTTAATTCAAAATTTTATGATTCCCGCTCACACAAAACAAATTGTAACATATTTAGTACCATTTTGTGCTTCTCGTATCCATAAGTACATAATTCCAATACTACCTTAAATCTGTAATTTTTCATTCCAATTTTAAGTTTTCCATCTCTAACCGTTCACTCAAATCTATATTGTACCAAATTTAGTACCATTTAGTACACGTATTACGAATTTTCAAAACTACCCACATATCTCAATCCTGCATTCAAACTGTTATATTAATTCATAATTTCAGGATCTCGGCCCTATCCATTCACACAATTGTTCAACAATTTGTAAACCATTTGGTACCAGTTAGTACTTTTTTTTGTACACTCCAATAGTATTTTTAATTCGAAAATTCTGGAGTCCAGCTCTATCCGTTCACACATAATTAAGTTGTGCCAAATATAGAACCATTTAGTACACATAAGTACTATGCTTCCATATCTCAATTCTATATACCAACAGCAACCACTATTCCAAATTTTAGGTTTCCAGATCTCTCCATTCACCCAAATCCAAATTGTACCAAATTTAGTTCCGTTTAGTACTTTTCGTACATATAAATGCGAATTTCAACTGTAATCTTACTTCCAAATTTCATATATAAAATTTCAAGATTTTAGCTATATATGTTCAATATATGTAGAATTAGAACTACATTTAGTACTTTTAGTACACTTATAGGTCGAATTTCCAAAAACCCCTTTTGTACATCTTTCTAACTTTCCATCAGTGACCCACATTCCAAATTTCAGAATTCTAGCTCTTCCCGTTCGCCTAATACAAAGGGTACCATATTTCGTACTTTTCGTACCCTTTTCGTACCCTTCTAGTACGAATCTCCAAAAACCCAGCCTTATCTCACGCCTAAACACCAACAACAACCCACACTCAAAATTTCAAGCTTCTAACTTTAGCCGTTTCGTCTGGGCGATGATCTGTCAGTCAGTCACTCACTCACTCACTCACATTAAGGCGGCCAAATTTTTAAAACTAAAATAGTACACAAAAATATATTTTTATAAAAATATGTGTAGTAAAACGTCTACAAATTCATTCGACTATCTCGACTATATTTTCCAAGGATTTTTTTTTTTTTTTTGAAGGAAGAGTAAATTGAAGGCAAATTTTCGTAAAATTTAGAAAAATGTGGTGGGTTTATATATGGGACACCTAGAAACATAGAACCCAAATTATCAAAACGTGTCCAGAAACCGCTGCCCTGGCCATGACATTAAAATTCTGCTAGGAGATTTTAATGCAAAAATCGTGCAAAAACCGCGCACAAAAAAGTGGACAAGACGATATGTGCCAACTATAGAGGAATAAGTCTCCTTCCCATCGCATATAAAGTTCTATCCAGCGTGCTGTGTGAACGACTGAAGCCAATGGCAAACGACATTATTGGACCATACAAATGCGGCTTCAGACCTGACAAGTGAGTCCTGGAAAAAACACATCGACAAACCTATTCGTCGACTATAAAGCCGCATTCGACAGCATTATCCGTTCAGAGATGTTTGAACCACGTATGCGTATGGCATTCCTGCAAAATTAATTCGGCTATGCAGGATAACTTTAACTGGCATAAGATCAGCAGATGATGTCGGAAAGGACCCCTCGGAGCCCTTTAATATCGAACGGAGATTCAGACAAGGTGACAGTTTGTCGTGTGACCTTTTTAACATCCTGCTGGAAAAGGTCATACGAGATGCAAAGGTGATCAGAAATGACACTCTGTACACCAAACAACACATGTTACTCGCCTACGCCGATGACATCGATATAATGGGTCGAACATTGCGAGCGGTAACAGCCACCTTTGTACAAATTGAGAAGGATTCCGCCACAGTGTGTCTGGCAGTAAACGGCGAGAAAGCATGGTATCAACGCGCAAGACGTTCTGTGGACTCGGACCAACTGTGGAACTTGAGAACTACAGCTTCGAGATAGTTATGAATTTTATATAACTTGGTACCGCCATAAATAAAACGAATGGCATCAGTTTTGAAATTCGGAGAAGGATTGTGATGACCAACAGATGCTACTATGGTCTAAGTAAGCAGTTTAGAAACAAGGCCACCTCCCGCCAAACAAAACTCACACTTTACAAGACGGGTAGTAACCCGTGCTGTTATATGGATCTGAAGCATGGGTACTTGCGTGGGGATATTTTTGGAGCAAGTTGAAATTGTGACCAATACTATGGAAAAATGTATAATCAACAGCCATATTTGCATTGAATATGAACTTGTTTTCCTCTTTAAAATTGGAAAATAACATTATTACAAAATTTCTAAATTATGTAAAAATTATATGTTTATATGTGTTTTAAAATACCTAGAGTTTCTATTGAACCATGCGTAAACCATGGCCAAATATGGGATGTATTCTGCCAAGATACATAAAATGGGGTGAAATAGGTTTCTAACCTTCAATGACCCAAAATGCCAAATTAATGTCATATCGGTTGGAAAATGTAGATATAATTATAAATAAAAAACAATGAAGCGCTACCTTTATATGGAAGCTAGAAAAAACAACATTGTCCCATATCCCAAGCAGTTTTTTTCTTTTTTATCCTATGAGAAAGTGAAATACCAGCCACTTTTGTTGGAATGTACGTCTAGGACCTACAATATGTCTAAAATCATTCGGGACACTTATATATATATATATATAGGGACTACACGTCAAAACATATACCCAAATATTAAAAAATATCTGCCAAGAGGTGGTATTTTATCCTTCGAAGTCAGTAATATTAAATTACAACCACTTTGATTGGATAATCGGTGAATGGGAACATCATTTCACCAATTGAAATGATGTCATATTGCTGAACTTGCACCACAACATGTTTTCTTTATTTCCTAAATAGCCCTCTTTTTTCTCAAAATGAATAAATTTCCCAATGACAACAATCATTCAACACCATTCTAATATCAACATTTTCTCAAATACATCAATTTCCAGCCATTCAAAGCTAATTTAATGTTTTTGCAAACGATCATGATTTTCATAGTTCTCCGTTGTGAATATACTTCTTTATCGATACACATACAAACTACACAATCTCCCCTAAACAATGGTACACGTTTGATGTCTATACGTTCATTCATTACTGAGTTATAGCCATTTAAAATAAATCTTGTGTCAAAATATAGCGGCTACACGATTCTGTTGGCCTGGTACCCCAAATTGGAAAAATGCTTGAAATTGGCATTTTCACAAAAGCGAAAAAGTACAAAGCATCATTGCCACTTTGTTCGCCTTTTCTTCGATTTGATGGTTGATTTACAAATTCTGAGCATACTTTCAGGCGCATGATTTAAAATTATGTACATGTGAAAGTTATATGACTTGTGATTTTAATGTAACGCCTAAAAGTATGCTCAGAATTTATAAACTAACATTAAAACACTATGGTAGCGATCTGGTAACATTGCAGTATTTTATGTTCTTGCCCATTTGCGATTTCTTCATTTTTCCAATTTGAGGTACCAGGCCAACAGAATCGTGTAGCCGCTATATTTTGACACAAGGACAACTTGAAATGGCTATAACTCAGTAATGAATGAACGTATTGACATCAAACTTATACCATTGTTTAGGGGAGATTGCGTAGTTTGTATGTGTATCGATAAACAAGTATTTTCACAACGGAGAACTAGGGAAATAGTGATCATTTGCAAAAACATTAAATTAACTTTGAATGACTGGAAATTGGTGTATTTTAGAAAATTTTGATATTATATTGTTGATGAATGTTTGTTGTCATTGGGAAATTAATTCATTTTGAGAAAAACAATAACGATTGTCGGAAAAAATTAAGGAAATAAAGAAAACATGTTGTGGTGCAATTTTATCAAGTGGACATCATTTAAATCGGCAAAATGCTGTTCGCATTCGCATTTTCCAATCAAAGTGGTTGAAATTTAATTTCAGAGGATAAAATACCACCTCTTGGTAGATATTTATCAGTATAGGAGTATATGTATGTTTTGACGAGTAGTTCTAATATAAATTAGTGTCCCGAATGATATTTTGTAGATCCTGTAGACCGTATATTCCAACCAAAGTAGCTGTGTTTTTGGTATTTCACTTTCTCATAGGATAAAAAAGAAAAAAACTTCTTGGTATATGGGACAATGTTTTTTTCTAGCTTCCATATAAAGGTACCGCTTCATTGTTTTTTTTTGTTTATAGTCAAATCTACATTTCCCAACCGAAATGACATTAATTTGGCATTTCGGGTCATTGAAGGTTAGAAACCTATTTCACCCCATCTTATGTATCTTGGCAGAATATTTCCCATATTTGGCCATGGTTTTAAGCATGGTTCAATAGAAAAATCTAGGTATATTAAAACACATATAAACATATAATTTTTACATAATTTATTCATTTATTTTTAAAAAATATACATAAATATTTATTTTAATATATTGTTAAATAAATCTTCCCATTAGAGACATTTGGACATTGCAGATGAGGGCTTCTATTTCATTTTCCCATTGACAAACCGAATTAATTTCCATCCATAAATTGCTCCTTCAGCTTGTTCCTTCTCATTACAGTGCACTGTATAAAACGGTATACACACATCTTTTTATTCGTTTTTTCCAACAAAATTCCTTTTAGAGAATGTGCAGATTATTCGGCTAATAGTCGGAAAAAGGCTAAAGAATGTCGAAAATATAGAGTTAACTCTCTGTTGAAATGTCTTATCGATTTTGTTAACCAAATGCCAACACTTAAATTTCCCTTCAGAGTGTGGGCAGATTACTCCGAAAGAAATCTTCGCAAAATTGTTAACTGGGGAATTTTCAATAATTCTGTTTCTATGTCACATACTTACTTAGCTGGCTTGTGACAGAACTTTCGTTCCATAAGCTTAGAAAATATTTTCGGCGATGTTGTCTTCGACTTGATTTTTCCAACGTATTATTGGCTTTCCCCTTCTGCGTGAACCATCAGCTGGTTCGCTTTTATATGCCTTCTGGTCTGGGGCATCTTCATTCATTCTCAATCGACGGCGATATTCACCGTCAACGCAGATCGGCCCATAGATCTTTTGGAGAATTTTTCTCTCAAACACTCCAAGAGTTGCCTCATCTGCTTGCGTAAGTACCCATGCTTCAGATCCGTATAACAGCACGGGTAGTATCAGCGTCTTGTAGCGTGTGAGTTTGGTCTGGCGGGAGGTAGCCTTGCTTTTGAGTTGTTTGCTCAGACCATAGTAGCATCGGTTGGCCATCAGTATCCTTCTCCGAATTTCAAAACTGATGTCATTCGTTTTGTTTATGGCGGTACCAAGGTATATAAAATCTTTGACTACCTCGAAGCTGTCTACTGGACTTCTTGTGCGTCTTCTCACCGTTTACTGCCAGACCCACTTTGGCAGACTCCTTCTCAATTTATTCAAAGGTGGCTGTTACCGCTATCAATGTTCGACGTCATCGGCGTAGGCGAGTAACATGTGTTGTTTGGTGTACAGAGTGTCATTTCTGTTCATTTTTGCCTCTCGTATGACCTTTTCCAGCATGATGTTAAAAAGATCACTCGACAAACTAACACCTTGTCTGAATCCTCGTTCGGTATTAAAGGGCTTCGAGAGGTCCTTTTCAACTTTAACTGCTGATCTTGTGCCTGTTAAAGTTATCCTGCATAGGAATG
>NW_026886002.1:0-74969 GCF_032173495.1 Musca vetustissima
CTTATAGAGACACCTAGAAAAATATTCTTTAAAAAATCCACGCCTTATAGAGAAAAATATTCTTTAAAAAACACGCTTTATAGAAAAATATTCTTTAAAAAATCCACGCCTTATAGAGACACCTAGAAAAATATTCTTTAAAAAATCCACGCCTTATAGAGACATAGAAAAAGATTCACCTAGAAAAATATTCTTTAAAAAATCCACGCCTTATAGAGACACCTAGAAAAATATTCTTTAAAAAATCCACGCCTTATAGAGACACCTAGAAAAATATTCTTTAAAAAATCCACGCCTTATAGAGACACCTAGAAAAATATTCTTTAAAAAATCCACGCCTTATAGAGACACATAGAAAAATATTCTTTAAAAAATCCACGCCTTATAGAGACACCTAGAAAAATATTCTTTAAAAAATCCACGCTTTATAGAGACACCTAGAAAAATATTCTTTAAAAAATCCACGCCTTATAGAGAGACACCTAGAAAAATATTCTTTAAAAAATCCACGCCTTATAGAGACACCTAGAAAAATATTCTTTAAAAAATCCACGCCTTATAGAGACACCTAGAAAAATATTCTTTAAAAAATCCACGCCTTATAGAGACACCTAGAAAAATATTCTTTAAAAAATCCACGCCTTATAGAGACACCTAGAAAAATATTCTTTAAAAAATCCACGCCTTATAGAGACACCTAGAAAAATATTCTTTAAAAAATCCACGCCTTATAGAGACACCTAGAAAAATATTCTTTAAAAAATCCACGCCTTATAGAGACACCTAGAAAAATATTCTTTAAAAAATCCACGCCTTATGGAGACACCTAGAAAAATATTCTTTAAAAAATCCACGCCTTATGGAGACCCCTGAAATTTTTTTTTAAAAAATCCACGACTTATGGAGACCCCTGAAAATTTTTTTTAAAAAATCCACGCCTTATGGATACCCTTGAAAAAATTCTTTAAAAATTCCACGACTTATTGAGACCCCTGAAAAATTTGAAAAAGTATTCTTTAAAAAATCCAGGCATTATGGTATACCCTTGAAAAAATATTCTTTAAAAAATCCACGCCTTATGGTAGACCCTTAAAAAAATATTCTTTAAAAAATCCACGCCTTGTATTGATGCTTGAAAAAGTATTCTTTAAAAAATCCACGCCTTATGGTATACCCTTAAAAAAATTCTTTAAAAAAAATTCTTTACTTATTGAGACCCCTGAAATTTTTTTTAAAAAATCAACGCCTTATGGAGATCCCTGAAAAAAATTCTTTAAAAAATCCACGCCTTATGGAGACCCCTGAAAAAAGTCTTTAAAAAATCCACGCCTTATGGAGACCCCTGAAAAAATTCTTTAAAAAATCTACGCCTTGTATTGATGCTTGAAAAAGTATTCTTTAAAAAATCCAGGCATTATGGTAGACCCTTGAAAAAATGTTCTTAAGAAAATCCACACCTTGTATAGGCCCCTGAAAAAATATTCTTTAAAAAATCCAGGCCTTGTATAGGCCCCTGAAAAGATAGTCTTTAAAAAATCCAGGCCTTGTATAGGCCCCTGAAAAAATATTCTTTAAAAAATCCAGGCCTTGTATAGGCCCCTGAAAAAATATTCTTTAAAAAATCCAGGCCTTGTATAGGCCCCTGAAAAAATATTCTTTAAAAAATCCAGGCCTTGTATAGGCCCCTGAAAAATATTCTTTAAAAAATCCAGGCCTTGTATAAGCCCCTGAAAAAATATTCTTTAAAAAATCCAGGCCTTGTATAGGCCCCTGAAAAAATATTCTTTAAAAAATCCAGGCCTTGTACTGGCCCCTGAAAAAATATTCTTTAAAAAATCCACGCCTTTGTTGGACCCTTGAAAAAATATTCCTTAAAGAATCCACTCATCTTGTGGACAGACCCTTGAAAAAATATTCTATAAAGAAACCACGCCTCTTTTAGGCAGACCCTAGAAAAAATATTCTTTAAAGAATCCACGCCTCTTGTAGGCAGACCCTTGAAATCCTCTTGTAGGCCTAGAAAAATATTCTTAGAAAACCACGCCTATTTTAGTCCTTAGAAAAATATTATTTAAAAATCCACTATTGTAAAACCCCTTGTAGTTACTTGTCTATCCTAGATTGTCTACACTGCCAATCTTTCCTAATGAAGTACTTTCCAGCACTTACCTAACCATAACCAGGTTCGTTTTATTCACAGTAGACAGCCCTCTTTATCGCATCCGAGCAATTTCAACTTTAACAAACTAGAAATGAAATTGCCATAGAAAAAGAAACCATAAAAATTATGGTAAACTTTTTTTCATATATTTTCTTGTTCTTCTTTTTTCCATTCGGCTGCAGGAGGATCTGCAGCACCGGCATCAAAGTAGTTGTTGCCACAGCAATAACTTACGACAAAACTTCATCTTAAATGAAATTTTATGTGGAAATTGCTAGCCAGCCACCTATAGTAGTGGGTGGTGAACTGGAGGAACTGCAAGCGGGAGAACGAGGAAGCACTAACGAAAGTAAAGAAAGCCAGAAACATTTTCATTTTATGCAACCATACCCGCCGCCACTCATCATAATGGCAAATACATGCATGCAACTTTAAATGTGCTTGCTGGTGGCATTGAAGAAGCCATATGGTAATGTACATATGTATGGGTGTGTGTGTGCAGTATATACGTAAATGGTAAATGGAATACACTGAAAAAAGTATCATCGAAATTGAAATTGTGGCTAATAGTCCTTCAGTGTAAATTTTGCTCAGGTTAATTTATGTCCTGAAAATTTTTCTGAATTCAGTGTTTCCTAATTCGAATTCAAACTGGAAAACAAATTTCCCTTTTCCCAAAATATATATTTTTTTCAGTGTATCTCTGCTCTTGCCATTCTAGTGCCACTCAGTGTCAAGCAAAGAGCCATAGCAACGCTTGTGTTATAGTCAGGATAACGGCAATGCCATAAGGATATAAAATATGGCAGCAGTAGTTTGAGCCAAAATTGCAACAGAAACACCATAGACATAGGTGAATATATTTGTATACAATTATAGATACATATGCTTACAATGTGTATATGATATATAAGTATACATAGAAGTGTGCATATATTTTTTTGAAGGTCCAACAACAAGGCGTGGATTTTTTAAAGAATATTTTTGTAAAGGACCAACAACAAGGCGTGGATTTTTTAAAAAATATTTTTTTGAAGGACCAACAACAAGGCGTGGATTTTTTAAAAAATATTTTTTTGAAGGACCAACAACAAGGCGTGGATTTTTTAAAAAATATTTTTTTGAAGGGCCAACAACAAGGCGTGGATTCTTTAAAGAATATTTTTTTGAAGGGCCAACAACAAGGCGTGGATTTTTTTGAAGGGCCAACAACAAGGCGTGGATTTTTTAAGGAATATTTTTTTAAAGGGCCAACAACAAGGCGTGGATTTTTTAAAGAATATTTTTTTGAAGGGCCAACAACAAGGCGTGGGTGGCGTAGGGGATGACAGATACCAAGCAACAGTTCTAATTGGTTTTAACATGGCGAAGTCCAGGCTTGCTCACTCTCGGAAAACCCAACCTACTATGGAGCAGCAAAGAAAATGTTGACGACCCCCGCAAACCTATAAAGGACCAAGATCTGCGAATCTGCATTTGGAATGTGCGCTCGTTGTACAGAGCAGGCGCAGTGTTCGCTTTGGCGGATGTACTCAAGAAGTACAAAGCCGATATTATTGCCTTACAGGAAATGCGATGGAAAGGGACTGGCGTAACTAAATCAGATGATTACGCCCTGTACTATAGCTGCCATGAAACAAGACGTGAATTTGGCTGCGAATTCATGGCTAACAGGAGAACCGTCTCCAGATTCAATCCAGTAGATGAGCGAATTGTTTTAATCCGTATAAAAGCGAAGTTCTTCTACATCAGTCTCATTTGCGCCCATGCTCCGACCGAAGATAAAGATGAACAGACCAAAGACATATTTTACGAGCGCCTAGAAACAGCAGATGAACGTTGCCCTGGCATGACATTAAAATTCTGCTAGGAGACTTTAATGCCAAAATAGGAAAGGAAAATATCTTTGGCCCCACTGTCGGAAAATTCAGCCTCCATGAAGAAACATCAGACAACGGCATGAGGTTGATTGACTTCGCGGCAGCAAAAAAATGGTAGTTAGCAGCACCAGATTCAAGCATCTCGATATACACAGGGCCGCTTGTAGTTCTCCCTACGAACAACGAGAAATCAAATCGATCATGTTGTGATAGACGGAAGGCATTCATCCAGTGTTTTAGACGTCCGGCCGATCCGGGTAGGGAATATCGATTCGGACCATTACCTTGTGGCAGCCCAGGTACGCACCCGTCTTAATGTAGCAGCAAAGGTGCGATCTAATGTAACACGGAAATTTGACGTCGAAGAGTTACAAACACAACAGATAAGAGAAGCCTACTCCGCTCATCATACCCAACTGCTTGACGAAAGCACCCCTTGTCCCGATAATAATATAGAAGCACAATGGCAGAGAATTGCACTACTGCAGCAAAAGCAACACTTGGGTACCAAAGACCACCATCAAGAAATTCGTGGTACGATCAAGAGTGTCGTAATGCTACTGATATGAAAAAACGCAGCGTATAGGGCAACCCTGCAACACGAAATTCGATGGAGAACTATCGGAAGAAAAGGAGAGAAGAGAAACGTCTTTTCAGAAAAAAGAAGAAAGAACAATAAAAACCTGAGCGTGAGCAAATCGAGATGTACAAGAGTTAGAATGAAGTCCGAAAATTCTACCAACGGGTAAAACACCAAACCGAAGGCTATGGTGCAGGCACATCCTCCTGTAGAGATGAAGAAGGATGGCAGATACAGACAGCGTTTTGAGGATCTGGAAGAAGTATTTTGAAAAATTTCTGGTATCAAATAGTAGCGGTGAAGTGGATACCCTAGAACCAATAATATATGACGGTATAGAGTGCATACCACCTAGCCAAGATGAATCAGAATCAATCGGCTGAAGGATAATAAAGCAGTAGGTGCCGATGGGTTACAAGCCGAACTATTCAAGACTGGTGATCAGATGCTGGTAAGGAGCACTCACCAGCTGATTAGTACAATTTGGCTAAAAGAATGCATGCCCAATGATTGGAACCTCAGCATCCTGTGTCCCGTGCACAAAAAAGGAGACAAGACGATATGTGCCAACTATATAGGAATAAATCTTCTTTCCATCGTATATAAAGTGCTATCCAGGAAAATCCAGGAAAAACCCCACGAAAAACACATCGACACATTCCATCTATTCATCTATAAAGTCACATTCGACAGCCCTATCCGTTCAGAGGTGTATAAAGACATGTCTGCGGAAAGGACCTCTCGGAGCCTTTTAATACGGAATGAGGATTCGGACAAGGTGATAGTTTGTCGTGTGACCTTTTTAACACCCTGCTGGAAGAGGTCTTACGAGAGGCAAAAGTGAACAGAAATGGCACTCTGTACCTTTGAACAAATTGAGAAGGAGTCTGCCAAAGTGGGTCTGGCAGTAAACGGCGAGAAGACCAAGCTGATGGCATCAACGCGCAAGACGTCCAGTAGACTCGGACCAACTGTGGAACTTGAGAACCACAGATTCGAGGTAGTCAAAGATTTTATATACCTTGGTACCGCCATAAATAAAACGAATGGTCTGAGCAAACAACTAAAAAGTCCACCTTTTTAATATCTATAAAATCTATTTCATGATATGTCCCCCTTCCTTTATATAATTCGTAGTAAAGTAGTCTCATAACTTTCTACTTAAGTAGGTTCTTTATGTGATGGCAAACAAAATTTAATTTTTTCTCATTTTTCTTTTCCAAAAAAAAAAAAAAATAAAGAGTGGAAAACTTACATAGATGATATATGATGTGGCACTATCAGCATATGTACATACCCAGCCGTTGCAAAAGATTCAGTTTTCCTCTTGGCCATGTGTGTATGTGCAGTATACATACTTAGGTACTCACATACATAGATCGTTTTGCAATTTTCTTCTGTTTTACTATTAGTTTTTATTTTTTGCATTTTTCAGAAGAACGTAGGAAAATATGAGAAATGACTATTTAACTGGTAAATAATATTGGACCACCCATTTGCTTCCCTTCACCCATAGTTTTCGTTGAGTCCTTGCCTATGAAAATTTCATATCGCATGCTACAGTTCATTGCATTTTGTTTCAATCCCACCGCTTCTGCTTCGGCTTTCTCCTTGGCTTGCTTTGAAATTAATTTTTAAATATTTATGAACATAATATAACTACGAATATTGGCGAATATTGGTCTTGGCAGGAATTTTGAGAAACGAGATGGGGAAATAATAATTTTTTGGAAAATTGAAAATTCGGGGAATGAACCCATAATAAATAAATAATAAATTAAAGGAAGGGGGTGAGAAATTAGATTAGGGCCAATTGGTATCATTTCGAATTTTCTATTATCGGAAAAATTTTCGAAGAGTCCGACCTGGAATTTAAATACCATACCTCTCCATACTGTGCTCTCTCTCGCACTTTGATTGCTTATTGACCCATACTATTGCCATAGGCAGCAGTCATTTGTTCTAACATTTATTGTTTCCATATGAACGATGATGATCTACGACTAGCAGGAGGACGGACGATGAACGGGTATGAATGGTTATTGGTTGGTCGGTGTGTGTGTCATGGCTTAAAATCAATTTTATATTGAATTTTGTGAAATTTTCGTTCATTGAATATGGACGGGTTAGAGCGATAGAATGAATGAATGTTCACAGGAAGGGAGGGAAGGAGGGGAGAGGGGCTATTTTAATTTGTTTTCATTTTAGATTTAATTTTCTAGTTCATTATGTAGGCAACTCTATTTATATTGCAATATTTTTCGAACGAAATTAAAAATTGATATTAGAAAAAATATTATTAGATTTTTGCAAGAGGACATAGGAGCCTAGATAGATCCTTGAAAATATTTTTAAAGATTTTTTAAAGAATATTTTTTTCAGGGACCAATAAAAGGCGTGGATTTTTTAAAGAATATTTTTTTCAGGGACCAATAAAAGGCGTGGATTTTGTTGAGAATATTTCTTTAGGGACCTCCATAAGGCGTGGATTTTTTAAAGAATATTTTTTTCAGGGACCAACATCAAGGCGTGGATTTTGTTGAGAATATTTCTTTAGGGACCTCCATAAGGCGTGGATTTTTTAAAGAATATTTTTTCAGGGACCACCATAAGGCGTGGATTTTTTAAAGAATATTTTTTCAGGGACCTCCATAAGGCGTGAATTTTTTAAAGAATATTTTTTCAGGGACCTCCATAAGGCGTAAATTTTTTAAAGAATATTTTTTCGTAAGGCATGAATTTTTTAAAGAATATTTTTTCAGGGACCTCCATAAGGCGTGAATTTTTTAAAGAATATTTTTTCAGGGACCTCCATAAGGCGTGGGGTGACGCAGGGGATGATAGATACCAAGCAACGGCTCTGATTGGCTTTAACATGGCGAAGCCCAGGCTTATCTTGGTCCCTCTTTCATCTTAACTGTGGACACTGACCCCCCTGCGGTGTCACGTGGGGTAAATATTTTCATCATCCATTGAAATAGTAATATGTGCTGCGAGTTCACCCATAAGAACTATAAAATAATGGGCTGAGGCGTCGGGTTAGTTGCCCACTCTCGGAAAACCCAACCTACTATGAAAAAGCAAAGAAAAAGAAAACCAAACCCCCCTAATGTTGACGACCACCGCAAACGTATAAAGGGCCACGAACTGGGAATGTGCGCACGTTGTACAGAACAGGCGCAGTTTTCGCCTTGGCGGACGTACTCGAGAAGTATAAAGCCGATATTATTGCCTTACAGGAAATGCGATTGAAAGGGACAGCCGTAAGTAAATCAGATGATTACGTCTGTATTACAGCTGCCATGAAACGAGACATGAATTTGGCTGCGGATTTATGGTTAATAGGAGAATAAAAGATCTCGTCTCCAGATTCACTCCAGTATATGAGCGATTTGCTATAATCCGCATAAAAGCGAAGTTCTTTTACATCAGTCTTATTTCCACCCATTCTCCGACGGAAGACAAAGATGAACAGACCAAAGACATTTTTTTCGAGCGCCTAGAAACTCCATATGACGCCTGCCCTGGCCATGACATTAAAATTCTGCTAGGGGATTCAGCCTCCACGAAGAAACATCCGACAACGGCATGAGGTTGATTCAAGCATCTCGGTATACACAAGGCCACCTGGATTTCTCCTGATCAAGCACCGAGAAATCAAATTGACCATGTTGTGATAGACGGAAGGCATTCGTCCTGTGTTTTAGACGTTCGGTCGATACGAGGAGCGAATATCGATTCGGACCTTTACCTTGTATCAGCCAAGGTTCGCACCGTCTTAATGTAGTAGCAAAGGTGCGATCTAATGTAACACGGAAACTCGACATCGAAAAGCTGCAAACACAACAGGTAGCAGAGGCCTACACCGCTCAACTTACCCACCTGCTTGAAGAAAGCACTTCTTGTCCCGATAATAATGACAAAGAATTGTCCACTCCCTACAAACTGCAGCAGAAGCAACACTTGGGTACCAAAAACCACCATCAAGAAATCCATGGTACGATCAGGAGTGTCGTAATGCTACTGATGTGAAAAACGCAGCGTATAGGGCAACCCTGCAGACAGTAGCAACACGTAATGTGATGGAGAATTATCGGAGAAAAGGAGAGATGAGAAACGTATTTTCAGAAAAAAAGAAGAAGGAGCAAGAAAAACGTGAACGTGAGCAAATCAAGATATACAGGAGTCATAATGAAGTCCGAAAATTTTACCAACGAGTGGATCATTTTGAAAAACTTCTGGTATCAAATAGTAGCGGTGAGGAGGATACCCCAGAACCAATAATAGATGACGGTATATGATGACGGGAATAGCAATCAATCGGCTGAAGAACAATAAAGCAGCAGACGCCTATGGTTTACAAGCCGAACTATTCAAGACTGGTGGTCAGATGCTGGTAAAGTGCATGCACCAGCTGATTAGTACAATTTGGCTAGAGGAATGCATGTCCAATGATTGGAACCTCAGCACATTGTGTCCCGTGCACAAAAAAGGAGACAATACCATATGTGCCAACTATAGAGGAATAAGTCTCCTTCCCATCGCATATAAAGTGCTATCCAGCGTACTGTGTGAACGACTGAAGCCAATGGTCAATGACATTATTGGACCATACCAATGCGGCTTCAGACCTGGCAAATCCACCATTGACCAGATTTTCACTCTGCGCCAAATCCTTGAAATAACACATGAAAAACACATCGATACATACCACCTATTCGTCGACTATAAAGCCGCGTTCGACAGCCCTATCCGTTCAGAGGTGTATAAAGCCATGTCTGCGATTGGCATTCCCGCAAAATTAATTCGGTTATGCAGGATAACTTTTACTGGCACAGGATCAGCAGTTAAAGTCGGAAAGGACCTCTCGGAGCCCTTTAATACCGAACGAGGATTCAGACAAGGTGATAGTTTGTCGTGTGACGTTTTTAATATCCTGTTGGAAAAGGTCATACGAGAGGCAAAAGTGAACAGAAATGACACTCTGTACACCAAACAACACATGTACTCGCCTACGCCGATGGCATCGACATAATGGGTCGAATATTGAGAGCGGTAACAGCCACCTTTGAACAATTTGAGAAGTCTGCAAAAGTGAGTCTGGTAGTAAACGGCGAGAAGACCAAGCTGATGGTATCAATGCGCAAGGCGTCCAGTAGACTCGGACCAAATGTGGAACTTGAGAACTACAGCTTCGAGGTAATCAAAGATTTTATATACCTTGGTAACGCCATAAACAAAACGAATGACATCAGTTTTGAAATTCGGAGAAGGATAGTGATGGCCAACAGATGCTACTATGGTCTGAGCAAACAACCCAAAAGCAAGGTCACCTCCCACCAGACCAAACACACACTCTACAATACACTGATACTATCCGGTCTATTATATGGATCTGAAGCATGGGTACTTACCCAAGCAGACGAGGCAGCTCTTGGAGTGTTTGAGGGAAGAATTCTCCGAAAGATCTATGGATCGATCTACGTTGACGGTGAATATCGCCGTCGAATGAACCATGAGTTGTACCAGCTATTCTCAGACATCGGTATTGTTAGACGTATTGAGCTGCAGTGGCTACATTGGCTAGGTCATGTTGTGAGAATGGATGAAGATGCCCCAGCCCAGAAGGCATATACAAGTGCACGCAGAAGGGGAAGGCCACGAGTAAGATGGAAAGTTCTAGTGGAAGACAACATTGCCGAATATGATCTTTCAAACTGGAATAACTGCGCAAAAGACCGACACGCCTGGAAATCTTTCGGCTTATGGAACGAAAGTTCTGTCACAAGCCAGCTAAATAAGTAAGTACAAAAAGGCGTGAATTTTTTCTAAGAATATTTTTTCAGGGACCAATGCAAAGCGTGGATTTTTACTTCCACAATTACTTTGCATCTACTTGTACTTTTACTCAAATTAGTTCTACATCATTTTACAAATAACTCCTGTATTTTCCAACTGGTTCTTCACCCACGCCTTTCTTTTACCCCATACACTTTAACCATGTACCAACATCTTTGTACGCTGATAACCATATTAAGGTCATAGTCAGGCCCAAATAAGTCTTCTAATAAATATGACAGACTACTACAACTCTACTTATGTTCAAACTCACTAAATACTCATTCTAACGACTACTACTACTACCAACAACAACAGCAAAGGTTAACACATGACGACTACCTTTTATATAAGCCAACCATGGCAACCAACTCACATGCTCCTTCATACCGAGTTCAGAAACTTATTACAATTTTATGAAAATGGAAAATGTAAAAGAAGAAAATTCAGAAAAAAGTGAAGGAAAAAACTTTTTTCATAAATTTTACAATTGCAACAACGTAACCTAATATCTTTCATCTCACTCTATCCACTGTGACTTCTAACGAATTCTTTTCACATTGTAAAACTGATTTTATTTCTCTTTCTAATAGGAAACTTTGCTGCTTACAATACACCAAACACATACATACACCGAGTTATAAGTTGAAAAGAAAGGTTTCCATGTGTGCGTTGGCTGGTATGGCTCCTCTGCATAAAAAAGTCATTGAATAGCAAATATATATGTATGTTTGTATGGAATATAATGTGAATGCAAGAACCTGGGAAATATACATATATATAGAAGAGGTTTTCAAGGGTTAGGTGAGGGTGGATGTAAGGGCCTTCCTTGGAAGATACTTTATTCGAAATTATACCGAAATATAAATTTGAATATTTGTAAGATACAAATATAGTTATTTACGATATTAAAAAAAATCCACGCATAAAGAAGTCCACGAAAAAATATTTTAAAACCAGTGAGCGGAGCGGTATAGTCGGACTGGGCCGACCTACATAACTACCACGGAACTTTTATTTTCCACGGATGTTTATTTCGAGTCTGGGCAATATTTCGGGATATTTGCACCCTCTTGACCGATTTGAGATCAACAGCACCCCTTCCTTACACTGACATATTTTCCGAATATTCCCAATATTCATTACAGCTTTGCTAATTACTTATCGAGAGGCTTTTGGCCTATAGAAAAATACAAAAAATTATGTTTTCGGTCCACTTCATACCAAATTGTTGATCATCACCGAAAATTATAGGCGTCAGCGCTATATTTTCGCCCTCTAGTGTGGTAATGGGTTACTGTAAATATTTAAGTGTAACTCCCACATCCGAGTACATACGACAATATAATTGGTGTCAATTTAAAGGTCAACCACTCTTATTGAACATACGATCTACATCTCGAGTCTATGTCCTTCAGGAGTAAATATATACGCTATAGAATACAAATTTTGTAATTTTTCACACAAAAGTTAGGTACCATTTGACCCGCTAAATATTGATCGATCTACATAAAAACAGTCATGCTTATTCTTTGGCCCGATGTTATTGAAAAAAAAAATATTTTTTAAAAAATCCACACCTGCTGAAGTTCATGAAACAATATTTTTAACTAGCATATGCCCGCAACTTCGTTTGCGAATGTAGGAAATATTTAAAAATGTATTAAAATATTATTTTATTTTCAGAGAAAACGGCATATGTCAGAAAAAACAATCCACACATTAATATCGACCATAAATTAAATTTGAGTACCATTTAGTACCAAATTTCATGATTCGAGCTTTAAAAGTTCACCCAAATCAAATTTTACCAAATTTTCTATTTAGCACACATTATATCCATAAGTACCCTCCTCAACCATCTAACTAACCTCCTCAACATTCCAACTCCATAGGTTCACCCACAATCCAAATTGTACCAAATTAGTACACAAACCTACACCACCACAGTGATTCAAAGTAAAAGTTTCAGTATTCCAATTCTGTCGGTCCACCCACAATTCAAATTGTACCAAATTTCCAAAACTTTCTACTTAACACAAACCAACACCCCCACAATTATCCTAAATCTAAGTTTCAGGATTCAAACTCTACCGGTTCACCCGCAATTCAAATTGTACCAAATTTAGTTGTACCAATTCACAAAACTTCCTACATACCCCAACCCTACACCCCCACAGTGACCCTAAATCCAAGTTTCAGGATTCCAACTCTATCGCTTCACTAACAATTAAAATTGTACAGAATTTAGTACACAGTAGTACGAATTTCCAAAACCTCCTACATACGCCACTTCTACACCTCCACAGTGATCCTAAATAAAAATTTCAGGATTCCAACTATTTCGGTTCACTCACAATTCAAATTGTACCAAATTTAGTACACAGTTTTACCAATTTCCATACCCTCCTACATACCCCAATCCAACACCTCCACAGTGATCCTAAATCAAAATTTCAGGATTCCAACTCTATCGCTTCACCCACAATTTAAATTGCACCTAATTTAGTACACTTAGTACAAATTTCTTAAACTTCCTACATACCCCAACCCTTACACCTCAACAGTGATCCTGATTCCAAATTTCATGATTCTAGTTCTATTGATTCACCTAAAATTCAAATTGTACCAAATTTAGTACCACTTAGTACCCATAAGTATTATTTTCTTAAACTAAATCCTGACCCCAATCCCACACCCCTACAGTGATCCTGACTCCAAATTTCATTGTTCCCGCTCTATCGGTTCACCAAAATCCAAGCTGTACCGATAACAAATTTCCAAATCTACGTACATTTCCAATCCTGCACTCCGACGGTAATGTTAATTTCAAATTTCAGGATTCCATCTCGATTTGTATATCCAAATTAAATTTGTACCAAATATAGTATCATATAGTACTTTTCGTACACAAGAGTACACGCTTTCAAAACCATCTCCTTAAATGGACCCTACTTCTCAACCTTAATTCACACTCCAAATTTCAAGTTTTTAACGCCATTCGTTCACATGCTACAGAATTGTACTAAATTTAGTACATTTTTCGGATAGTTATAGTTCGAATTTCCAAAAACCCTTTGGTACATCAACGCACACTCTATCAACGACCGCCAAACCCAATTTCAGAGTTCTAGCTCCACCGGTTCGCCAAATACAAATATTATCACATTTAGTACTCTTCGTACCGTTCTAGTACGAATTTCCAAAAACCCAGCCTTATCAGTCACACTTGGGCCAAGAGTTACCCTCACCTAAAATTTCAAGATTCTAGCTTTAGCCGTTTCGTCTGGACGTTGATGAATCGTTAAATCAGTCAGTCAGTCACTTTACTCTTTTATTAGTATAGATTAAATTTGTACCAAATATAGTACCATATAGTACTTTTCGTATACATGAGTACACGCTTTCAAACCATCTCCTTAAATAGACTTCACATCTCAACCCTAATTCGCATTCCAAATTTCAAGTTTTTAGCTCAATCCCTTCACATGTACCAAATTAAGTACATTTTAGTACTTTTCCTATAGTTATAGTTCGAATTTCCAAAAACCCTTTGGTACATCTATCCTACACTCCGTCAGCGACCAACAATCCAAATTCCAAAGTTCTGGCTGCACCGGTTCCCCAAATACAAATGGTATCAGATTTAGTATTTTTCGTACCGTTCTAGTACGAATTTCCAAAAACCCAGCCTTATCTGTCACATTTGGACCAAGTCCTTGAAAAAAGAGGATCTGATTTTCAGCCAGACTTGAAAAAAGAGGATCTGAGATATAGAGCTCTACAAAACTTGTACTTTTAAACAATATTTTTAAAAAGTAAAAAAATCTACCCCTCTTATAGGCCTTGAAAAACTATTTATTTTAAAAAAGTAAAAAAATCTACCCCTTTTATAGGCCATGAAAAAAATATTTGTAAAAAATCTACGCCTCTTATAGGCATTGAAAAAGTAGTCTTTTAGTGATAGTCCCAAAAATCTACGCTCTGGGTGGATCTCTAAAAAAAATCCTTTTAAAAATCACGACACCTGGTAGTCCCTGTAAAAATATCCTACGCCTTGTATTGGTCCCTGAAAAAATATTATTTAAAAAATCCACACCTACAAAAGTCTCTACGCCTTATGGTAGTCCCTGAAAAATATTCTTTAAAAATATCCTGGCGTCCTGAGAAAGAAGTCCTGGCATTCACTTTTAGGGCCCCTCTAAGTGGCCCCTATGGAAAGGGATTGGACAACTTTTTCCCTTACGCTTTTAGTCTCCACCCACATTCATATTTCGCCTCAGCTTGGCTATGCAACATTTTACAATGCAAAAGCCATTTGTGGTGTATAAGAAAATGTAAAAATTCCATACAACAACTACATTGAAGAAAAATAAAGTAAATGTGTGAGGAAAATTCCCAGAGTAAGGAAAACTTTTTGTTTGAGTTAAACAAAAATAAAAAGAAAAAAAAATCGATGTAAAAATCGACATTTACAACAACAAAGAAATATTACAATTTATGGCAGGACGTTGTTGGCAAATGTCTTCGTGAGAGAGAAGTGAGGAAGTGGGTGAGAGAATGAAACTGGTGATGGCGGGTGACTTTTCCACTGAGGTGGAGGCAGTGCAAAAGTGGAATATTTTTAAATGTGTGGACATTTAGGTACATGTACGTAATACCGACACACAGCAACTAAATTATAATCATAGATTATAGAAAAATTAAAAATCAAATTTTGAAAATAAAAAAATAATATAATTTTTATGGACAATTTCAGGGAGCAATCTCTAATACTTATTTATTTGGAATATGGTATTTTTTATTTTATTTACTTACTTTTTGCAATAATCTACATACCAATTCATTCTCTGTAAATAATCACGTCTGCAAACAAAATTTATTTTAAATCGTAAATATGTCACAGCTTTCCTGAGCCTCTCTCTGGGGTCATATAAATAACGATAAAGAACGGATGACCGTCCCCGACACCGACCATAGCACCATAGCAAATATTCAAACAACCAATTGGACAAAGAGCACAAACGAAGGGTAGGAAAGAAAAAGGACGAAGTAAACAATGGAAATTGGCAAAATGTTATATAAAATGAAAAATTATGTGTTGAAACATTTTTCCAGGTTTTTTCATATAAATGGTTTGAGAAAAATATGTACATATGTGGGTAAATAACCAGAGGTAATACGGGATGAGGTCCAGGCATTGGGAACAAATGGGCCCGATATTTTCTCAGGGCCTATAAGAGGCGTACATTTTTTAAAAAATATTTTTTCAGCGCCTATGCGAGACGTGGATTTTTTAAAGAATATTTTGTCAAGGGTCAACTAGAGGTGTGGATTTGTTAAAGAATATTTTTTCAAGGGTCTCAGACAGGCGTGGATTTTTTAAAGAATATTTTTTTCAAGGGTCTCAGACAGGCGTGGATTTTTTAAAAATATTTTTTTCAAGGGTCTCATACAAAGGCCTATTCAAGGCGTGGATTTTTTAAAAATATTTTCTTCAAGGGTCTCATACAAAGGCCTATTCAAGGCGTGGATTTTTTAAAAATATTTTTTTCAAGGGTCTCAGACAGGCGTGGATTTTTTAAAGAATATTTTTTTCAAGGGTCTCAGACAGGCGTGGATTTTTTAAAGAATATTTTTTTCAAGGGTCTCAGACAGGCGTGGATTTTTTAAAGAATATTTTTTTCAAGGGTCTCAGACAGGCGTGGATTTTTTAAAGAATATTTTTTTCAAGGGTCACTCACAGGCGTGGGATTTTTCAAGGGTCACAGACATTTGTGATTTTTTAAAGAATATTTATTCATGGCCTATCAAAGGCGTGGATTTTTTAAAGAATATTTTTATTTTTTCAAGGCCTATCAAAGGCGTGGATTTTTTAAAAACATATTTTCAAGGCCTATCAAAGGCGTGGATTTTTTAAAAATATCTTTTCAAGGCCTATCAAAGGCGTGGATTTTTTTAAAAATATCTTTTCAAGGCCTATCAAAGGCGTGGATTTTTTAAAAATATCTTTTCAAGGCCTATCAAAGGCGTCGATTTTTTAAAAATATCTTTTCAAGGCCTATCAAAGGCGTGGATTTTTTAGAGAATATTATTTCAAGGCCTATCAAAGGTGTGGATTTTTTAAAGAATATTTTTTCAAGGCCTATCAAAGGCGTGGATTTTTTAAAGAATATTTTTTCAAGGCCTATCAAAGGCGTGGATTTTTTATAGAATATTTTTTCAAGGCCTATCAAAGGCGTGGATTTTTTAAAGAATATTTTTTCAAGGCCTATCAAAGGCGTGGATTTTTTAAAGAATATTTTTTCAAGGCCTATCAAAGGCGTGGTTTTTTTAGAGAATATTTTTATTTTTTCAAGGCCTATCAAAGGCGTGGATTTTTTAGAGAATATTTTTATTTTTTCAAGGCCTATCAAAGGCGTGAATTTTTTAAAGAATATTTTTATTTTTTCAAGGCCTATCAAAGGCGTGGATTTTTTAAAGAATATTTTTTCAAGGCCTATCAAAGGCGTGGATTTTTTAAAGAATATTTTTTCAAGGCCTATCAAAGGCGTGGATTTTTTAAAGAATATTTTTTCATTATTCATTGTCCCAAGATTGTTTTTCCCACTTGACTCGCCCACAATATCCACACACACATATGCGTATGCAATTTGAAACATATTTAAACCTTTTACTATCAGGCTAACTAAGGACTGAAATCTGTTTTTAGAAGCACTCTCAATATTACTCGCCATCCAAACACATACACTTACTCTCAAACCTTTTTCGACATCCCCCTTTTCCTCCCTCTACCATCTTTATATATGTATGTGTATTTCCATAAGTCTTTTATGTCCATTCACATTCTCTTAGACGTAATCAAATGTTTTCTAACACCATTTATTTTTCCTTCGTCGTCTTCTTCTCCTTTGGACATTGTGTGTTTTCCCATTTTTTAGTCCTAAAAGGCTAAGAGCTCCCACTCAGCCTTTAAGGCTTTTCATTTGCGTTGGGTGTTTTTTATATCTGACCAGCCCGTAGTCGGGGCATTTTTTCTATTATCCTTTTTTTTAAGGATACCAGTCACCGAATGGTCAACAATATGCTGAAACGTGTGCAAGGGTTTGTATATATGTGTGTACGTTTAGTCTATGTAAAAATAGAGCTTATCTATATGTTAAAATCAATTTTGATTTGCAAAATGGAAAGAACTCTTTTCTAGCCTTTCATCTTCCTGCGGAGGAGGAAATTTTATTTAGAAAGGGTGATTGTGGGCGTATGGCAGGGGCTTGCAAAATACTGATAAGCAAAAGTTATTTTTTATAAAAAAATAACAACGGCATTTGTTATTGTTGTTGCTGTGGAGTCGTTTTTTTTATAAAACCTTGTTGCTGTTTTTTGTTGTCCTTGGCTATCCATCGTCAAGACATGCGCCCAATATCATCCAATAATAATTCAACTTGGGTCTTTTTTTAGCTTTTTTATATACAAATTCTTTGTTGTAAAGTTTTTTCTTTTTCATATTTTTTGATCAAATGGAAATTGGATGTGGATGAATGGAAATGAAGAGTACAAAACATGAAGGAAGTGGTGGGGGAGTAGAACATGATTACATGGAAATTGTATACAAATTGTATTTTAAGTAACTTTTTAAAGAATATTTTTCTTAGGGCCCCCAAGGCGTGGATTTTTAACGAATATTTTTCAAGGCCTATCTATCAGAGGTGTGGATTTTTTAAAGAATATTTTTTTAAGGCTTATCAGAGGCGTGGATTTTGTAAAGAATATTTTTTCAAGACCTATCAGAGGCGTGGATTTTTTAAAGAATATTTTTCAAGGCCTATCAGAGGCGTGGAATTTGAATTTTTTTAAAGAATATTTTTTCAAGGCTCTATTAGAGGCATGTTTTTTTTTTAAATATTTTCTGAAGGGTATACCGAAGGCGTGCATTTTTTAAAGAATATTTTTCAAAGGTCTACAAGAGGCGTGGATTTTTTTAAAGAAATTTTTTTCAAGAGTCTACAAGTGGCGTGGATTTTTTTAAAGAAATTTTTTCAAAGGTCTACAAGAGACATGGATTTTTAAAGAATATTTTTTCAAGGGTCTGCCTACAAGAGGCGTGGATTTTTTAAAGAATATTTTTTCAAGGGTCTGCCTACAAGAGGCGTGGATTTTTTAAAGAATATTTTTTCAAGGGTCTGCCTACAAGAGGCGTGGATTTTTTAAAGAATATTTTTTCAAGGGTCTGCCTACAAGAGGCGTGGATTTTTTAAAGAATATTTTTTCAAGGGTCTGCCTACAAGAGGCGTGGATTTTTTAAAGAATATTTTTTCAAGGGTCTGCCTACAAGAGGCGTGGATTTTTTAAAGAATATTTTTTCAAGGGTCTGCCTACAAGAGGCGTGGATTTTTTAAAGAATATTTTTTCAAGGGTCTGCCTACAAGAGGCGTGGATTTTTTAAAGAATATTTTTTCAAGGGTCTGCCTACAAGAGGCGTGGATTTTTTAAAGAATATTTTTTCAAGGGTCTGCCTACAAGAGGCGTGGATTTTTTAAAGAATATTTTTTCATGGGTCTGCCTACAAGAGGCGTGGATTTTTTAAAGAATATTTTTTCAAGGGTCTGCCTACAAGAGGCGTGGATTTTTTAAAGAATATTATTTCAAGGGTCTACAAGAGGCGTGGATTTTTTAAAGAATATTATTTCAAGGGTCTACAAGAGGCGTGGATTTTTCTAAGAATATTATTTCAAGGGTCTACAAGAGGTGTACTTTTTTATCTTATGTACTTTCACAAACAATAAAATAAATATTAATTTCTCCTTACTCTTTATCTCAAAATCGAATTGTTGGCAAATTCCAAACCATCAAGTAACAATAAATAGAAAAAATATTATAAATATCTGCATTATGATCTGAACAAGTACCCAGCATAATAGCGAGTTAAGTACCTCACCACAAATATTCCTCTGTATCATCTACCCCGAAAAAAAAACATAATCGTAATCAAACCAAATGCATCGCAAAGTTGAAGATGCGATAGCAACATTTGAGGTGTTGTTTGCAACAGCAACAAAAACACATTAATGTGACATTGCAATTTTTTTGTTATTATCTTTCCCAATGATGACAATACCAATGAATGGAATGGAAAACAACCCACACAAAAAGTGTCAACTATCCAGCAAAAATACAAGACCAGTAGCTAGAGGTGCTAAAAATCCAACAATCCTTTCCAGTGGAGTATTTATTTAACTATTGCATTGCATTGCTGCAACTGCAATGTTGCATGTGGCAAGTTATAGTAAAAAACAAACCAACAAACGTTTATTACTTTACTGCCAAAATAGTATTGACATCGTTAGCATCGAATGTTATGAATACCAGTAGTCACCAGATATAATAACAACAACTGAAGTCCCTTATTTTACTTTTGCTCGAGACTACCAAAAAATATGACTATTGATCGTCACTAAATGTGTGACTGCCACACAAAAAAAATAAACGTTAATCGCGCACACGTATATAAATATTCGTAGCATTTATTCACACCAGTGTCTTGTTTTAGTAGCTGTGAAAATATTTAAGTGACTGGCGGTATTGGTCGAATAGGAGATACCACTTGAAATAATTCTAAAATGGCAATAATGTCATACTGCAAACCCTTGGGTTGAAAATGAGCCTAGGAACATCAAACTACCTATTATTATTCGGAATGCCAAATTGCAGGTTGGAAAATGCAGTTAAAATTTTAAAATCCCGAAAAAATAGCTGTATCATTATGCAGAGAATTTTTAAACATTTTCAAAAATTCACGTTTAGACTTCATGAGAGGCCCTTTATAACAGAGCCCATTTCACTGCTGCCTTTGCTCAGAATCGCGGAGACCTCGTGAACCGGTGGTCGTACTGCAGCTGATGTTGTGGCCCTCTATCAATGGATTCTCGAAGACTGGTTGAGGTTGGCTGGTCTTACATGATGATAGGTTTTTCGGTAAATAAATCTTAAGTGTGGAGTAATGTGTTCTGTCGGGCTATCACATAAGGCGATGAAGTGATCGATTAACGTTTGGAAAACTAAATCAGGGTTGCAAAGTATGAGTCTTTTGCTCGAGCCTGAAAAATAATTCGCCTTCGGAATTTTGACACTTTTTTCACAAAATTTTGTAAGATTCTTAGTACACTTTTTATATCCTACACACCTACGGGTGTCGCGAAATATTGGTCATAGGGCCCACCTTTTAGTATTCCGATCGTCATACATCGACTAGCTTAACCGATCTAGACATGTCTGCCCATTATAATTTGTGAACACCGGACGGGGCACAGTTATAGCCTTCTTCAACGAAAATTTTAAAATTGCTGAAATTTGTAACTCCTATTTCACTTCTTGAGTTATAACGGGGTACTTTTTTTGCTGATAACCCTTAAGGAACACGAAGAAAAAACAGGGTATTATGTCTTGTAACAGGCAAAAGGAAACGAGACAGAGACATGGTTCCTTTTGAGAATATGAATAGAATCACTTTCTGAGTTGATTTAAACACGTCCGTCTGTCCATATATTTCTGTGAACAAAGTACAGATCTCATTTATGATCCGATTTAGATGAAATTTGGCACAGCTTACTTATTTGGCCCATGGACGAACCCTATTGAAATTGGATAAAATCGGTTGAGATTTAGAAATAGCTCCCATATATATTTTCGTCCGATTTTATGTGATTTTGTGCAGCGTACTGAATTAAGTCCATATTGATGTATACGAAGTTTTGTGAAAATCGGTTCAGATTTAGATATAGCTTCCATATAGAGTAACTTCGGGTAATGTGGACTATGCGTCTAATGTGGACCACCCACATATCTAAGAAAATGCTTGAAATATGTCCATGCCGCAAAAAATTGCAATGTCGGGTAATGTGGACCACTATAAAAAAACTGGACATTTTCATGGGGACAAGTTCCAAACATGGCCCCACATTAAAAACATTTCTATGAATACCTCATAGAAAACTCCTCTGAAAACTCGATATGCGAAATTACAGCTGCTTCGGTTGGATATTGAAGGTAAGACCTTCAAAATACCGCAAATGGGCGGTATCCTTAAATGGGGGCTACTCCAAAAAATATATGGGTTCATACCCATATATTTTTGCATTCATTGTTACCCAAGATTGCAATGAATTGAAATTTATGACAACATACCTTTTAACTTACTGGTTTCGTCCGATGTTATGTAAACGGTGCACCAAACTCCCAAGGTTTGTCAGATTGATACAAAATTATTCACAGCGTATTGAAATAGGTCTAAATTAATGTATGCGAAGTTTTGTGGAAATCGAGTCAAATTTAGATATTGCTCCGATATATAGTTTCGTCCGATTGTATCTAAATTGCACATTGATTTTGTTTGAAATCGGTTCAGATGTATATATATATATATATATATATATCGTTTGATTTTATGTAAATGGTGCACCGATGTCCGTTCGATATACACGAAAGATCGATTTCTCGCTTTTGGAGATTCTATCTGATATCTTATGAGGGAAATTTTTGTAGATTATTTGAAGGTTAAAAAAACTCGTTTTGTGGTATTTAACAGGGGGCGCAAAAATTCGCTCGCGAATGATTTAAAATACATTCTTTTCATTACTTTTCTTATGTTTTTTTTTTCAACTTTTACCCGATCCTGCATCAAAAACCCTTATATATGAAAACACTAATAGATATCGAATAAATTAAAAATATTAATACAGCTATAAATTAGAAAGAAAAAAACTATTTCTCATTATGCTAAACACGTTAATAAGTTTTATTCCCGTTAGACAGATCTCGGTCGCTAAGTTTTTGAAGCAAATTTTAAGATAGTAAACTCAATTGTTTTACCGGTTTTAATAAACCGATTAAACTTTGGAGGGACCTAAGGACTTTCTTGCAATTTTTCTTTTGATTTCTATATATTATTTTTACTTTATTACCAACTAAGTATTTTATTTCTATATTTTCAGACTCTCATTTTTGCTCCGCGGATCCTGAATCCATCTACAAACCTGCTACGCATCATTCAAGGTAAGACAATCAACAATACCTCACTATACTCGCATCCCTACCATTAATGTGTGTTTTTAGTATGTGCGATAGGTGCAATAACAGCTGCATAAGCAGCAAGTACCAATGATGATGACAACAACAAATATTGCTGCTGATGTTGTTGTTGTCATCATTCTATTTACGTTATTTTAATAACAATAAAAAAGGCGTGAAATAATACTGCCTTCAATATTAAATGGTTGTTGCTGTTGCAGTTTTTTTTTGCCCAGCAATATTATTGCTGTTGTTGTTGTTGGGCTGTCGTTTTCATTCAAAACCACAACTGCAGTGTTTTGCAGTGTGACGATAACTACGACAACTAGTTCGAGTATTAAATAGGAAAATTGAAATTATGGTTAGGTCTCTTCCATGGGCAAGAAAAAAAGCCACAATACCATCGTTACTACTAAAGGAGAGGGAGCAGTGATGGTGTAGAGTGAGTGACTCGCGCTTAACTTAGACTTGGTAATATTTTTCAACGATTTTTTTCCTAGCTTGACGGTTTTTCTACTCGCTCAGCCCCTCAATGGCTTCTTCTTCTATTAATATAGAGTTTTGTTTCCCTTTTCGGCAGCAGGTGGTTGGGAGAAGGAAATTGAGGTAGGTACTTCTGCAGCATTTTCACATTGTTGCCACAGCCAGTTAGTTATGGAGCATGGATTTTTTTCGCTCTTTTGAGGTTCATACGTATGGGTGCTACGCGATGGCTTGGGCCGTTAAGTGTTGCATTTTACTGCAATTGTAACTATTTTTGTTGCATTTTAACACTATTTAAAAAGTTGCTGCAAGATGTGTTATGTGGTTGTTGTCGTTGTTACGATTGTCGTCTTCGTCGTCAGAGTTGCTCATTTCAACACCATCATCGTCATAGTTATAGTCAGTCGTTTGCAGTTCTCATCATAAGAGGCGTCTATTGCAGGACAGTGGGCACGAATAGTTCAAATCGAAAAATAGTTTTAAAAAATCCACGCCAATTTTTTTAAAAAATCCTCGCCTATTTTCCGGACTCCAAATCCACGCCAAATTTTCGGACTCCAAAAAATATTTTTAAAAAATCCTCGCCTATTTTCCGGACTCCAAATCCACGCCAATTTTTCGGACTCCAAAAAATATTTTTAAAAAATCCACGCCTATTTTTCGGACTCCAAAAAATATTTTTTTAAAAAGTCCTCGCCTATTTTCCGGACTCCAAATCCACGCCAATTTTTCGGACTCCAAATAATATTTTTAAAAAATCCACGCCTATTTTCCGGACTGCAAATCCACGCCTATTTTTCGGACTCCAAAAAATATTTTTAAAAAATCCACGCCTATTTTCCGGACTGCAAATCCACGCCAATTTTTCGGACTCCAAAAAATATTTTTAAAAAATCCACGCCTATTTTCCGGACTGCAAATCCACGCCTATTTTTCGGACTCCAAAAAATATTTTTAAAAAATCCACGCCTATTTTCCGGACTGCAAATCCACGACTATTTTTCGGACTCAAAAAAATATTTTTAAAAAAATCCACGCCTATTTTCCAGACTGCAAATCCACGCCTATTTTTCGGACTCCAAAAAATATTTTTAAAAAATCCACGCCTATTTTCCGGACTCCAAATCCACGCCTATTTTTTGAATCCAAAAAATATTTTTAACAAATCCACGCCTATTTTTCGGACTCCAAAAAATATTTTTAACAAATCCAAAACTATTTTCCGGACTCCAAATCCACGCCTATTTTTTTGAATCCAAAAAATATTTTTAACAAATCCACGGCAAATTTGTGGACTCCAAATCCACGCCTATTTTTCGAACTCCGACATTTTTTTTTAAACCCACGCCTATTTTCCGGACTTCAAATCCACGCCTTTTTTGCGAACTCCGAAAAAATTTTTAAAAAAATCCACTCCTATTTTCCGGACTCCAAATCCACGCCCATTTTTCGGACTTCGAAAAATATTTTTAAAAAATCCACGCCTATTTTCTGGACTTCAAATCCAGGCCTATTTTTCGGACTCCGAAAAATATTTTTAAAAAAATCCACTCCTATTTTCCGGACTCCAAATCCACGCCCATTTTTCGGACTTCGAAAAATATTTTTAAAAAATCCACGCCTATTTTCTGGACTTCAAATCCAAGCCTATTTTTCGGACTCCGAAAAATATTTTTAAAAAAATCCACGCCTATTGTCCGTACTCCAAATACACGCCTCTTTTCCGGACACCAAAAAAAATTTTAAAAAATCCACGCCTATTTTTCGGACTCCAAAAATGTTGATGCTTTCCCAAACTATTTTTCTTCTCCACTGTCCAGGTTTCCTTAAGCAAAACCACAATGTTGCCCGTGTTGGTTCGACTCGAACTGGAAAAGCGTAAACGTTTTTTTGGTCGTCAACACCATCATCACCATTGTAGCTCCCTTCTGTCTGTAAAAATATTGCTGCAACATTGGTGCTAGCTAAAATTGTTGTGGCTGTTGTTGTTGTTGCTGCTGCTGCTGAACTCCTTAAGGTGAGAAATGAGATTTTAATCGGACGTGTCTGATTTCAAATGAGGCCTTAATGGGGGTAACCATTTAGCACAAAAATAAGTGTTGATTGTTTTTTCGTTTGTTTCGTTGGAGGTTTTTTGTTGTTTCCTTCCACCAGTTACGAGTCCTCTCCTGCTCTTCCAACACTTGAGTTTCAGTTTCAATTTTCCAGCATTAATATTTTTTTGTTGCTGTTCGTTGCATTGCAATTACAAACATTTTTATTGCAACGTCACATTCGTGGTGGAAGCTTAAATTGGAATTGGATTTTTTGTTCGACTCCAAAATGCATACCTTTCGATGTGGGGGTGTTAGGAATTGTTTGAAGGTTTTTGTTGTTGGTGCATTGTTTGGCGATGCAGGTATGTGCAGATGATTTTGCATATGGAGAGCTAAATGAGGTATTTGAAGTATAAAAAATATTTTTTTAAAATCCACGCCTATAAAGCTACTCAAAAAATGAATTTTAAAAAATCCACGCCTATGATGGCTACTCAAAAAATGAATTTTAAAAAATCAACGCCTATGATGGCTACTCAAAAAATGAATTTTAAAAAATCCACGCCTATGATGGCTACTCGAAAAATGAATTTTAAAAAATCCACGCCTATGATGGCTACTCAAAAAATGAATTTTAAAAAATCCACGCCTATGATGGCTACTCAAAAAAGGAATTTTAAAAAATCCACGCCTATGATGGCTACTCAAAAAATGGATTTTAAAAAATCCACGCCTATGATGGCTACTCAAAAAATGAATTTTAAAAAATCCACGCCTATGATGGCTACTCAAAAAATGAATTTTAAAAAATCCACGCCTATGATGGCTACTCAAAAAATGAATTTTAAAAAATCCACGCCTATGATGGCTACTCAAAAAATGAATTTTAAAAAATTTACGCCTATGATGGCTACTCAAAAAATGATTTTTAAAAAATCCACGCCTATGATGGCTACCCAAAAATTAATTTTAAAAAATCCACGCCTATGATGGCTACTCAAAAAATGAATTTTAAAAATCCTCGCCTATGATGGCTACTCCAAAAATGAATTTTAAAACTCCACGCCTATGATGGCTACTCAAAAAATGAATTTTAAAAAATCCACGCCTAGGTTCGGTACTCAAAAAATCGTATTCATACCAACGATCTCCTCGACTCCCATTCGAAAGGGAAAAGTATTTCATTCATACCTTGCAGCAAGGTGTGAATTACGCCACACTTTGAGCTTAACCACATTGGAAGCTCTGTGTGTCCTATGCAGTTCGTATGCTAAGGAGCATTGTGAACACCACCAAAGAAACAATAAGTTCGCCAAATATTGGCGAAAGCATCTGTTTAAATTGTAATCGCGATAAGTAGGCCCTAAGCAAAGTCGAACACAATGCAAAAAAAAAAAAACTTAGCATGCAGGAAAAAAATTGCAACCAGCCAAGGTAAATAAAAAAACAACCAGATTGCGTTTCACCAACTTGCCACCCATATTCCGCACATTTGTCCAAAACTCCCGCTCTCATTGTGTGTCTGTGTGTGTATGTCCTCGAGGCTATTTAAACAAAATCACTACAACCAGTCGACGATGAATGGACACCCCGTGAAACAGACAAACATACAGATGTTTGGCAATTGTAGCAATTGCCATAAACCAAACAAACAGAGAGACGGACGGACGGTTGGATCGACATCAGGGTAATAATAAACACGCACGAAACACTGATGAAACGACCATTGATATGTTTCAAGATTTGGTTAAACATTCTGTTCAATTGTTGTTGCTGTTCATGTGTGGCGGATGCTGTTGATATGAAGAGAATCCTTTGGAGCAGACCCAAAAGGAAGCCGGGTGTGAATTGGATTTTTCTACAATTTCCGAATGTGTGGCAAAGCCTGACTCATGCCACAGCGTGATAATGTGCATGCAATTTCAAACTTACAATTCAAATTGTGCTTCCAAAATTTAACCGTAGGGTGGTGTGATGAGGCTTTGGTTTTTTAAAGAATAATTTTGTCTAGGATTTTTTAAAAATATTTTTTTGGGACTCGGAACATAGGCGTGGATTTTTAAAAAAATATTTTTTGGGGTAGCCTTCAAATTCCTTCATGCATACCATCCATAGAAACTTGCGCATTCAAATTGATGATCTCCTCAAATCATCAAAAATACCTTGCAGCAATGTATACGCTTCGCTAACCTTAACACACACTTTGTGGTAACACTGCTTGATCGTTGGCGGTACTTCGCGTGGCAAGTGAATGGTATTTGATTCTAGGTTGCTTACCACCAATAACCACTATCATCATCAAGGCTTAAATGATGTTTGCATATGATCTTGAAACATTTAAAAAAAATAAAGTGGCTAAATTGGTAGCAGACATGGTTTGAAAACAAAAAATAAGCAAAAGGTGGAACCACTTGCTGACTCGGTGGGTAACAGGTGGCCCTGATTAAATACGTAATCATATTTTCCATAGACGCCTTTGGTAGGCCTTGAAATTAGATTCTTTAAAAAATCCAGGCCTTATATAGGCCTAGAAGAAATATTCTTTAAAAAATCCACGCCTTTGGTAGGCCTTGAAAAGAGATTCTTTAAAAAATCCACGCCTTTGAAAAGAGATTCTTTAAAAAATCCACGCCTTTGAAAAGAGATTCTTTAAAAAATCCACGCCTTTGGTAGGCCTTGAAAAGAGATTCTTTAAAAAATCCACGCTTTTGGTAGGCCTTGAAAAGAGATTCTTTAAAAATTCCAAGCCTACTATTGGTCCTTGAAAAGAGATTCTTTAAAAAATCCACGCCTTTGAAAAGAGATTCTTTAAAAAATCCACGCCTTTGAAAAGAGATTCTTTAAAAAATCCACGCCTTTGGTAGGCCTTGAAAAGAGATTCTTTAAAAAATCCACGCCTTTGAAAAGAGATTCTTTAAAAAATCCACGCCTTTGGTAGGCCTTGAAAAGAGATTCTTTAAAAAATCCACGCCTTTGGTAGGCCTTGAAAAGAGATTCTTTAAAAAATCCACGCCTTTGAAAAGAGATTCTTTAAAAAATCCACGCCTTTGAAAAGAGATTCTTTAAAAAATCCACGCCTTTGAAAAGAGATTCTTTAAAAAATCCACGCCTTTGAAAAGAGATTCTTTAAAAAATCCACGCCTTTGGTAGGCCTTGAAAAGAGATTCTTTAAAAAATCCACGCCTTTGAAAAGAGATTCTTTAAAAAATCCACGCTTTTGGTAGGCCTTGAAAAGAGATTCTTTAAAAAATCCACGCCTTTGGTAGGCCTTGAAAAGAGATTCTTTAAAAAATCCACGCCTTTGGTAGGCCTTGAAAAGAGATTCTTTAAAAAATCCACGCCTTTGAAAAGAGATTCTTTAAAAAATCCACGCCTTTGAAAAAGATTCTTTAAAAAATCCACGCCTTTGGTAGGCCTTGAAAAGAGATTCTTTAAAAAATCCACGCCTTTGGTAGGCCTTGAAAAGAGATTCTTTAAAAAATCCACGCCTTTGGTAGGCCTTGAAAAGAGATTCTTTAAAAAATCCACGCCTTTGGTAGGCCTTGAAAAGAGATTCTTTAAAAAATCCACGCCTTTGGTAGGCCTTGAAAAAGATTCTTTAAAAAATCCACGCCTTTGGTAGGCCTTGAAAAGAGATTCTTTAAAAAATCCACGCCTTTGGTAGGCCTTGAAAAAAGATTCTTTAAAAAATCCACGCCTTTGGTAGGCCTTGAAAAAATATTCTTTTAAAAATCCACACCTTTGGTTGGCCTTGAAAAAATATTCTTTTAAAAATCCACGCCTTTGGTAGGCCTTGAAAAAATATTCTTTTAAAAATCCACGCCTTTGGTAGGCCTTGAAAAAATATTCTTTTAAAAATCCACGCCTTTGGTAGGCCTTGAAAAAATATTCTTTAAAAAATCCACGCCTTTGGTAGGCCAACTTGAAAAAATATTCTTTAAAAAATCCACGCCTTTGGTAGGCCTTGAAAAAATATTCTTTAAAAAATCCACGCCTTTGGTAGGCCTTGAAAAAATATTCTTTAAAAAATCCACGCCTTTGGTAGGCCTTGAAAAAATATTCTTTAAAAAATCCACGCCTTTGGTAGGCCTTGAAAAAATATTCTTTAAAAAATCAACGCCTTTGGTAGGCCTTGAAAAAATATTCTTTAAAAACTCCACGCCTTTGGTAGGCCTTGAAAAAATATTCTTTAAAAAATCCACGCCTTTGGTAGGCCTTGAAAAAATATTCTTTAAAAAATCCACGCCTTTGGTAGGCCTTGAAAAAATATTCTTTTAAAAATCCACGCCTTTGGTAGGCCTTGAAAAAATATTCTTTAAAAAATCCACGCCTTTGGTAGGCCTTGAAAAAATATTCTTTAAAAAATCCACGCCTTTGGTAGGCCTTGAAAAAAAATCTTTAAAAAATCCACGCCTTTGGTAGGCCTTGAAAAAATATTCTTTAAAAAATCCACGCCTTTGGTAGGCCTTGAAAAAATATTCTTTAAAAAATCCACGCCTTTGGTAGGCCTTGAAAAAATATTCTTAAAAAAATCCACGCCTTTGGTAGGCCTTGAAAAAATATTCTTAAAAAAATCCACGCCTTTGGTAGGCCTTGAAAAAATATTCTTAAAAAAATCCACGCCTTTGGTAGGCCTTGAAAAAATATTCTTAAAAAAATCCACGCCTTTGGTAGGCCTTGAAAAAATATTCTTTAAAAAATCCACGCCTTTGGTAGGCCTTGAAAAAATATTCTTTAAAAAATCCACGCCTTTGGTAGGCCTTGAAAAAATATTCTTTAAAAAATCCACGCCTTTGGTAGGCCTTGAAAAAATATTCTTTTAAAAATCCACGCCTTTGGTAGGCCTTGAAAAAATATTCTTTAAAAAATCCACGCCTTTGGTAGGCCTTGAAAAAATATTCTTTAAAAAATCCACGCCTTTGGTAGGCCTTCAAAAAAATATTCTTTAAAAAAATCCACGCCTTTGGTAGGCCTTGAAAAAATATTCTTTAAAAAATCCACGCCTAGATAGGCCTTGAAAAAATACTCTTTAAAAAATCCACGCCTCTTTTAGGCCTTGATAAAATTCTCTTTAAAAAATCCACGCCTTTTTTAGGCCTTGATAAAATATTCTTTAAAAAATCCACGCCTCTTTTAGGCCTTGAAAATTACTCTTTAAAAAATCCACGCCTCTTTTAGGCCTTGATAAAATTCTCTTTAAAAAATCCACGCCTCTTATAGGCCTTGAAAAATACTCTTTAAAAAATCCACGCCTTGTGGTAGGCCTTGAAAAAATACTCTTTAAAAAATCCACGCCTTGTGGTAGGCCTTGAAAAAATACTCTTTTAAAAATCCACGACTTGAAAAGAGATTCTTTAAAAAATCCACACCTTGAAAAGAGATTCCTTAAAAAATTCACGCCTTTGGTAGGCCTTGAAAAGAAATTCTTTAAAAAATCCACGCCTTTAGTAGGCCTTGATAAGAGATTCTTTAAAAAATCCAAGTCTTCTTGTAGGCCTTAAAAAAATACTCTTTAAAAAATCCACGCCTTTGGTAGGCCTTGACAAAATGTTCTTTAATGTTCTTTAAATGTTCGCCTCCTGTCGACCCCTGAAAAAATGTTCTTTTAAAAATCCACGCCTCCTGTCGACCCTTGAAAAAATATTCGTTAAAAAAATCCACGCCTTTGGTAGGCCTTGAAAAAATATTCTTTAAAAAATCCACGTCCGTTTATAGATCCTGGAACAATTTCGTATTCTTAGAGGTCGCTCGGTACCTTAGTTTTGCGTTCCTCATGTGCCCGGCATTAACATGCATTCTTGACGTATTTTCCCACATTATAAGCATTTATCGTGCTACCTCGCGTATAATCATCCACCAACGATGGTGGCAATTTCTGACGGTAACACTGGTAGCGCAATGGAATGGAACCGAACGGAACTTTACATGCAAAACAGGGAGGCCGCATGTGTGCTACATATGCGAACAAACGAATGTCCGTCCAAATTCATGGTCTGTGGACATATTCCAAAGCCGTGAATTATTTTTTTGCACAAAGAGTTTGGCTAAAAATTTTGCAAAGCTCGTGCTTTGCTCAGTGAACATATCATGCCTTTGTGTTTTTGCAGCTGAAGCCTTGTTAAACAAATAAAAGTCTTTTTTTGCTTGGTGGTGGTAACCTAGCCACTGATCACAAGTCAGATCAGTGGTTCGGGTGTTTTTTCCTTTTTTTGGTTTTGTTCTTGTTCAAGTGCGTTTATGTAATCTTCAATTATCATCTCTTAAGCAAAAGTGGTGTAATGCGTTTTTTTGTTCTTCGTTCTCCCACGTCTCCATGCCACCACCAGGTTGATGCGTGCCAGGTTTACTTTTGCAAAAGCTGGCAGGATGGTGATATTCCAGCAGCACCATCTCGTCTGCATCGTTGCCACCATTCTTCGGCTTCATCTTCTTCTT
The DNA here is from genome assembly GCF_032173495.1 of Musca vetustissima. Taxonomy (NCBI): domain Eukaryota; kingdom Metazoa; phylum Arthropoda; class Insecta; order Diptera; family Muscidae; genus Musca; species Musca vetustissima. The sequence goes on from NW_026886002.1 coordinate 31,477, forward strand.
CTTACCTTATTACGATAATGAGATCATTTTTGTAAACGAAAAAGTTTATGCGAAAAAAGCGCGATTTTCGTTTCGATGATATCACGATTTTGTGTAATGCGAGCAACAGCCATAAGCCAGCACCCCCGTTACAAGTTCAATCAGTTTTTATCTTTTGGCTTTCGTTGTCTCTGCATTAAAGTTATTAAAAAAGGATATTCTGAGCCATCTCATCTTAATTTTCATTGTCATCGCGTTGTTGTCTTTGCCATCATCTTTCTTATCATTAAGGTTATCTAAAGTGAAATTTTACTGTGGTGTTGTTTTTATGTGGTAAGAGGTTTACTTCTTTTTTTATGGAAATAACCCAGGAGACTTCTTCTTGAGAATGAAAGATTTTAAACAATATTTTTTCAAGGGTTACAGAAGCAGAGACTACCATAGGCGTGGATTTTTAAAAGAAGATTTTTTCCGGACTAATAGAGACGTGGATTTTTTAAAGAATATTTTTCCTAGGACTATATAATAAAAAAAAATATTCTACTAAAAATACACGCCTTTCATAGGCCTCGAAAAAATATTTTCCGGACCAATAGAGACGTGGATTTTTCAAAGAATATTTTTCCTAGGACTTTAAAAAGCTTGGCCTTATAGTCCTAAAAAAATATTCTATGAAAAATCCACGCCTCTCATAGGCCTTAAAAAAATTCTTTAACAAATCCAGGCCTATGAGAGGCGTGGGTTTTTTAAAGAATATCTTTTCAATTTTTTCGGAGGACTATCAAAATGCGTGGATTTTTTAAAGAACATTTTTTCAATTTTTTCCGAGGACTATCAAAGGCGTGGATTTTTTAAAGAATATTTTTAGAAAGTCTATCATAGGCGTCGATTTTTTTTTAAATATTTTTAGAATGTCTAGTACGGCGTGGCCGTTTTCAGTTTTTAAAGAATATTACTAGGATCAACGGAATGACTAAAGGATCATTGTCGAAGATTTGTTTAAAATACTAAATGTTCCCTATACTTACTTACTTAGCTGGCTTTTGACAGATCTTTTGTTCCATAAGCAGAGCTTCTTAAAAAAGATTTCCAGGCGCGTCGGTCTTTTGCGCAGTTTTTCCAATTTGAAAAGCCATTTTCGGCAATGTTATCTTCCACCGGATTTTTCCATCTTATTCGTAAACCATCCCTTCTGCGTGAACCATCAGCTGGTTCGCTTTTATGTGCCTTCTGGGCTGGGGCATCTTCATCCACTCTCACAACATGAACTAGCCAAAGTAGTCGCTGCAGCTCAATACGTCTAACAATGTCGATGTCCGAGAATAGCTGGTACAACTCATAGTTCATTCGACGGCGATATTCACCGTCAACGCAGATCGGCCCATTTCCATTTTTCTCTCAAACACTCCAAGAGCTGCCTCAAGTACCCATGCTTCAGATCCATATAACAGCACGGGTAGTATCAGCGTCATGTAGAGTGTTAGTGACCTTTCTTTTGAGTTGTTTGCTCAGACCATAGTAGCATCTGTTGGCCATCACTATCCTTCTCCGAATTTCAAAACTGATGTCATGCATTTTGTTTATGGCGGTACTAAGGTATATTACCAAGGTATATAAAATCTTTAACTACCTCGAAGCTGTAGTTCTCAAGTTCCACAGTTGATCCGAGTATACTGGACGTCTTGCGCGTTGACACCATCAGCTTGGTCTTCTCGCCGTTTACTGCCAGACCCACATTGGCAGACTCCTTCTCAATTTGTTCAAAGGCTTGACCCATTATGTCGATGTCATCGGCGTAGGCGAGTAACATGTGTTGTTTGGTGTACAGAGTGTCATTTCTGTTCACTTTTGCCTCAAGTATGACCTTTTTCAGCAGGATGTTAAAAAGGTCACACGATAAACTGTCACCTTGCCTTAATCCTCGTTCGGTATTAAAGGGCTCCGAGATGTCCTTTCCGACTTTAACTGCTGATCTTGTGCCAGTTAAAGTTATCCTTCATAGCCGTATTAATTGTGCAGGAATGACAAACACAGACATGGTTTTACACCTCTGAACGGATAGGGCGGTCGAACGGATAGTCGACGAATATATGGAATGTGTCGATGTGTTTTTCATGTTTTTTTTTCAGGATTTGGAGCAGAGTGCAAAATTTGGTCAATGGTAGAGTTGCCACGTCTGAGTTGCCAGGACCATTGGCTTCAGCCGTTCACACAGCACGCTGGATAGCACTTTATATGAGATGGGAAGGAGACTTCTTCCTCTATAGTTGGCACATATCGTCTTGTCTCCTTTTTCCAATCATTGGGCATGCATTTTTCTAGCCAAATTGTACTAATCAGCTGATGCATGCTCCTTATCAGCATCTGACCACCAGTCTTGAATAGTTCAGCTTGTAACCCATCGGCACCTGCTGCTTTATTATTCTTCAGCCGATTGATTGCTATTCTGACCTCATCTTGCCATCTCTTATTGGTTCTGGGATATCTTCTTCACCGCCACTATTTGACACCATAAGTTTTTCAAAATGTCCCTTCCAGATCCTCAGCACGCTGTCTGTATCTGTCACCAGGTTTTCTTCTTCATCTCTACAGGAGGATATGCCTGCACCAAAGCCTTCGGTTTTCGGAGTTCATTCTGGTTTCGGACTTCATTCTGACTCCTTTACATCTCGATTTGTTCACGCTCATGCTTTTCTTGTTCTTATTTTTTCTGAAAACACGTTTCTCCTCTCTCCTTTTCTCCCGATAATTCTCCATCAAATTACGTGTTGCTACCTGTTGTGTTGTTGTGTTTGCAGCTTTTCGAAGTCAAATTTCCGTATTACATTAGATCGCACCTTTGCTGCTACATTAAGACGGGTGCGTACCTTGGCTGCCACAAGGTAATGATCCGAATCGATATTCGCTCCTCGGATCTAAAACACTGGATGAATGCCTTCCGTCTATCACAACATGATCGATTTGATTTCTCGTTGTTCGATCGGGAGAAATCCAAGTGGCCTTGTGTATATCGAGATGCTTGAATCTGGTGCTGTTAACTACCATGTTTTTTGCTGCCGCGAAGTCAATCAACCTCATGCCGTTGTTTGATGTTTCTTCGTGGAGGCTGAATTTTCCGACGGTGGGGCCAAAGATATTTTCCCTTCCGATTTTTGCATTAAAATCTCCTAGCAGAATTTTAATATCATGGCCAGGGCAACGGTCATATGCTGTTTCTAGGCGCTCATAAAATATGTCTTTGGTCTGCTCATCTTTTTGTTTGGTCGGAGCATGGGCGCCAATGAGACTGATGTAGAAGAACTTCGCTTTTATATGGATTATAGCAATTCGCTCATCCACTGGAGTGAATCTGGAGACGAGATCTTTTATCCTGTTAAATATAAATCCGCAGCCAAATTCACGTCTCGTTTCTTGGCGTAATCTTCTGATTTACTTACGCCAGTCCCTTTCCATCGCAATTCCTGTAAGGCAATAATATCGGCTTTGTACTTCTTGAGTACATCCGCCAAAGCGATCACTGCGTCTGTTCTGTACAACGTGCGCACATTCCAAGTGCAGATTCGCAGATCGTGGTCCTTTCTACGTTTGCGGGGGTCGTCAACATTAGGTGAGTGTAGTTTTCTTTTTCTTTGCTTTTTCATTGTAGGTTCAGTTTTCCGAGTGTGAGCAACTAACCCGACGCCTCAACCCATTTTTTATAGTTTTTATGGGTGAACTCGCGGCACATATTAGCTCACTATTTCATCGGGTGATGAAAATAGTTACCCCAGGTGGCACCACGATGAGGGCAGTGTCCACAATTGAGATGAAAGAGGGACCAAGATAACCCTGGACTTCGCCATGTTAAAGCCAATCAGAGCCGTTGTTTGGTATCTATCATACCCTATGCCACCCACATGTTTCCTATGGTAATTTTAATTTTCAAGAACTACCTGAATGTTTATACCCTACACAACTATGTTGTCAGGGTATTATAGCTTTGTGCAGCCCCAAAAGTTTGTAACGCTGCGATATATTGGTGTTAGACCCACCGTTTATTATACCAATCGTCATATCTCGACTAGCTGAGTCGATCTAGACATGCGTGTCCGTCCGTCTGTCCATTATAATTTGTAAACACGATACAGGCCACAGGTTTGGATTAATCTTCACGAAATTTTGCATGTAGGATGGGTTCTGGCCAATGAAGACCCCTATTGTTTTTGATAAAGATCGGTTAATATTTTGGGGATGAAATGGACCACAAACTTTTTGTCAAATTTTCTGGTCACTCCAGAGGCCGCAATTATGGCCCGAACTTCGCTAATTTTCACATGGAGAAGGGATTCGGGCCAAAGAATAAGCATGCCTGTTTTTATAAAGATCGGTCAATATTTAACGAGTCAAATGGACCCTGATTTATGTGTGAAAAATTACAAAATTTGTATTCTATGGCGTATATATTTACTCCTGAAGGACATAGACACGAGAAGTTAATGGTATATCCCAGAGGAGTGGTTGATCTTTAAATTGATACCAATCATATTGTCGTAGGTACTCGGATGCGAGAGTTACACTTAAATATTTACAGGTGCTTACGTATTCATATATTATTTAGTAACCTATTACCACGCTTTAGGGCGGAAATATAGAGGTGATCGTTTTGAAATGTTCCATGAGGTTCCAGCTATGGCCAGGAACAGCGCCTATAATTTTCGATGATGATCGCATACTAATTTTGTGATAAAGTGGACCGAAAACTTAATTTTTTGTGTTTTTTCAGCCGATATATAGGCCACAATTGAAAGCCGAACATCACAACACAACCCACGGTATACGGAATATGGACAAGTAGTTAAAAGGACTGTACTGAATATTAATTATATTCGGAAAATATGTCAGTGTAAGGAAGTGGTGCTATTGACCTCTAATCGGGCAAGAGGGTGCAATTATCGCGAAATATTGCCCTGGTTCGGAATAAAAATCAGCAGAAAGTTAGAGTTCCGTGGTAGTTGTTTAGGGTATCGTATGGTCGGCCCCGTCCGACTATACTGCTCTGCTCACTGATTAGTAATATTTTTAAATAATAATTTTTTTATAAACTTTTATAAACTTTTTTTTTGTTAAAAAACTAATTTCTTTTTAAAGTTTTTATCACCCAAAATTAAATAAAATTATAAATGACATTATATTAAAAACATCAAAATATCTTTCATATTTGCCGAATACCACATACAAATTCTTTAACAATATTTCAAATCTCCATTCAGGCAGTCTAGACTTTTTAATTTGATTGTTTGAAAACGCCTTATATTGTTATTATCAGATTCATCATTAGCCAAATAACTCAGTTGGACAACAACAGCGACGACAACAACAAGTTGTTTAGACTGTAACAGATTTTATCACTTACATCATCGACATACATACGGACACATAGGTACCTGCGTGGATATATAAAGATATGTGGAATTTCACCCAACACTCAGTCACACGCTTAACTCCTAATAGCTGGACAAATCGGGATCAAGTTGATCGAGAGGCAGATAGCCAGCTAAAGAAACAAAGAATCGAACGGACGAATGCTCGACACATTCTCACGGTTTTGAGAACACAAATGAATAAACAAAGTATTTAACTGTTTATTAAACATTTCTAAATGGTCTGAAAGAATTGTTTGCTATTCCATTGAGGTTTTTGGTGGACGACAGTGATGATGCTGATGATAGACAAGAGAAGCAGTAGCAGCATCAACAAAAACATGAATTGCAGTTGCAAGTTTTTTGCTCTCTTAAAATACTTGTTTTTGTTTTCTTTCTTGCATTGGTGTAATAGTTATAAAACAACAACATCGTCGACAACAACAACGACACAACATTGACCAACATTCATTCAATATGGAAGTGACAACTAACCATATCTGCTGACTAACAATTGAATATCTTGCGAATGAAACAACAGCAACAACAACAACACACACAATTGTAAGTGCAATAAGAACAACATTAACAAAGATTGGTGTCACCAACAAGCAACAACAACAACAAACAACGAACTGTTGTAGCTGTTGCAGTTGCAGCAACATCTAACTTCAAGTTGTTGTTGCTGCTAGTTTTGTTTGTGTTGATATGTGATAATAGATCATGTCAAGATCATGACACTGACGACGGCAATGTCTGAATAGCATGGCCGCAATCTATAGGCATAGCTTGCTTGGCTGACGACCTGTTATTGCCTAGATGGACCGATCGACCGATCAGTCCATCCACCAACTCCTCCTCGTCGTCTTCTCTACTCATTTCCATTGATCGATTCTAGTAAAGCTGGTTGGCGGTTTTGCTTTTGGCCATCAATCTTGTCTAACTGTGACTGAGAATTTGTTTGCAATAATGTTTGAGCTAAAAACAAGGCACACTATATGAAAATAAAATTATAGGTAGCGGGGGGTATTTCATCGATGCAAATGTCTCGACCTATTTAAAAATCGTAGAAAAATTACCACATACTTTAAAAAATTACCTACTTCAAAAAATCACCTACTAAGTTTGACCGGACCAAACTTTTTTTTCTGCAAATCGTTTCAAATTACTTCCGAAATCGAACAAAACATCGAACATTTGGGTGTTACCTGTATATATTTGGGTGTTACCTGTACTTAGAAATACACAGCACCAACGTACTCAGGATTTAAAGGAAGGACCCGCTTGTTCAATATGCACTTTTTCAATACAAAAATAAATTTTTGGATGAAAAAAAAAATTATTGTAATTGATATAGTTGAATCCCCGCCTTGTTGTTGGTCTTTAAAAAATATTTTTCCCATCATTTAAAAATCGACGCTTCTATGGGCCTTAAAAAATATATATTTTTTTAATCCATGACTCTTATAGGTCTTGAACAAATTTTCTAAAAAAAATCCTCGCCTCTGCCTCGTTAAAAAAATCCTTGAATCTTCCGGAACATTAAAAAAATGTTCTTCAAAAAGTCGACACTTTTTGTAGGCCTTGAAACAAATGTCTTTTAAGGAGCAACGCCCATAATAGTCGTTGAAAGAATAGAATCCTCGCCTATTGTAGCCCTTGAAAAAATATTCTTTAAAGGATCTACGCTTTCGAAAAAATATTGTTTAAAGGACCCTCGCCTTTTGTAGCCCTTAAAGAAATAATCTTTAAAGGATCCTCGTCCTTTGTAGGACTTGGAAAAAATATTCTTTAAAGGATCCTCGCCTATCGAAGGATCCTCGTCTGAAGAATATTCTGTAAAAAATCCACGCTTTTGATAGTCTTTCAAAAATCCCACGCTTATCCCTTTCAGTGTTTTTTCGAATATATTCGACATTTAAAATAACTCTGTTTCTTTGCGATTTTTCGGATATCCTATGTACCTTTACAATTGATGTTTTTGTTTTTGCTGAAAGACAGACAAAAAGTCCGAGTGTTAAAATAAAAATTGCTTTTTGTTCTAAAATCGGTGCCTTTATATGATCTTAAATACAAAATTTTAGATTTCTATTCCGACAAAAATTGTATTTGACACTGAAAGGGTTAAATATGCCTTCGAAAAAATTATTTTTTTAAATATCCCCCCTTCTATAGGCCTTCGAAAAATATTATTTAAAAAATCTTTTTCTAGGGCTTTTTTTTTATAGGGCTTCGAAAAACACTGTTCTAAAAATCTACGCCTTTGGTTGGGCTTCGAAAAATATTCTTTAAAAAATCTACGTCTTTTATAGGGCTTCGAAAAACATTGTTCAAAAAATCTACGCCTTTGGTTGGGCTTCGAAAAATATATTTTTTCAATAATCCTCGCCTTTGATGGTCCTTGAAAAAATATTCCTTAAAAAATCGATGCCTCTTGTAGGTGAAAAAATATTCTTTAACCAATAAGGAAAGTAGTAAAGTCGGACTGGGGCGACTATATGATACCTTTCAAAACTTTGGGTATATTTTACATATGTATCCTAACAGACGACGCGTTTTGTTATAAATCTATATCTGATTTCAGAGAAACTTGCCAGAGACTAATTTATATAACATCAGTACGTTGTGTCAATCGGCCTAGCTATGGATCTTTTCACGAAGCTTAGCAACATCATTCTAGACTTAATTCAGTACCCTATACCAAAATTCGTGCAAATCGAAAGATATAAAGGGTCTTTGGTGCACAAATTAAATCTGAACCGATTTTCACGAAACTTGGCAGACATCATTCTCGATCTTATTCATAACTCTGTACCAAATTTCGTGCACATCAAAAGATTTCCAGGGACTTTAGTGGACTATTTACCTAAAATCGGGCGAAGCTATATATGGGAGCTATATTTAAATCTGAACCGATTTTCACGAAACTTGGCAAACATTATTCTACACCTTATTCATTACGCTGTGCCAAATTTCGTGCATGTCAAAAGATTTCCAAGGACTTTAGTGGACAGATTTCCAAGGACTTTAGTGGCAAAGCTATATATGGGAGCTATATCTAAATCTGAACCGATTTTCACGAAACTTGGCAAAAATCATTCTAGACCTTTTTCATTACGCTGTGCCAAATTTCGTGCAAGTCAAAAGTTTTCCAAGGACTTTAGTAGACTATTTACCTAAAATCGGGCGAAGCTATATATGGGAGCTATATCTAAATCTAAACCGATTTTCTCGAAACTTTGCACACATCATTCGTGACCTTATTTATTACGCTGTGCCAAATTTCGGGCAAAGCTATATATGGGAGCTATATCTAAATCTGAACCGATTTTCACGAAACTTGGCAAAAATCATTCTAGACCTTTTTCATTACGCTGTGCCAAATTTCGTGCAAGTCAAAAGTTTTCCAAGGACTTTAGTAGACTATTTACCTAAAATCGGGCGAAGCTATATATGGGAGCTATATCTAAATCTAAACCGATTTTCTCGAAACTTTGCACACATCATTCGTGACCTTATTTATTACGCTGTGCCAAATTTCGTGCAAATCGAAAGATATATAGGGACTTTGGTGCACCATTTACCTTATATCGGACGAAAATATATATGGGAGCTATATCTAAATCTGAACCGATTTTTCAATAGGGTTCGTCCTAGGGCCAAACAAATGAGCTGTGCCAAATTTCATCCAATTCGGATCATAAATACGACATGTACGTTGTATACAATTTAACATGGACAGGCAGACGGACAGACGGACATGCATAACTCGACTTAGTAAGTGACAATGCATATTCACAAAAGGAACCATGGGTCTATCTCGATTATTTTTGCCTGTTACAAACATATGCACCAAAACATAATACCCTGTACCACAGTGTGGTGATGGGTATAAAAAACCAAGTCTTGCTGATGGTCCTTGAAAAGATATTCTTTACAGAATTCATGCATTTGTTAGGCCTTCAAAAATATTCTTTAAAAAATCCAACCCTAAGATATTCCTGTAAAAACATTGTTTAGAGAATCCATTTCAAAAATAGGTCTTAAAAAACATTGTTTAAAGAATCCACTTTTAAGATAGAACTTAAAAAATATTCTTTAAAAAAATGCACACCTGCTATGGTCCTCCAAAAAACATTGTTTAAAAATCCACTTCTAAGGTAGCTCTTAAAAATATTCTTTAAAAAATTCACGCCTGCTATAGTCTTTGAAACAAAATTCTTCAATAAATCCACGCCTGCTATAGTCCTTGAAACATTTTTTTTTTAGAAATTTAAGTATTTTATAGTCCTTGAAAAATATGTCCTTTAGACACCCACGACCTTTATAGTACTAAAAACATATTATTTACAAATCCACGCACCTTATAGTCCTTAAAAATAGTCTTTCAGAATCCAAGAGTCATATATGCCTTCAACAAATATTCCTCTTGTAGACCTCGATAAATTCAAGGCTCTTATAGGTTTTGAAAATGTTATTCTTTAAAAAATCCACCCCTAATATAGGCATTGAAAAAATTATTCTTTAAAAAATCCACCCCTAATATAGGCAGTGAAAAAATTATTCTTTAAAAAAACCACGCCTCTTCAGGCCTTGAAAAAAAATACCTCAAAAATGCACGCCTCTTTTAGGCCTTGAAAAAATCCACGCATCTTAGAAAAGTATTCTTTAACAATTCACGTCTCTTATAGGCCTTAAAAAATATTGTTTAAAAATGTACGCCTCTTAGAGGCCTTGAAAAATATTTTTTAAAATTGGTCTTGAAAAAATGTTTTTTAAAAATTCACGACTCTTGTAGGCCTTGAAAAACATTTTTTTTTAAATTATCCATGCCTCTTATAATTTTTATTTTTAATCAATTCACGGCTCTTATAAGGTTTGAAAAATAGTATTAAAATTCACCCCTATAATAGACCTTGAAAACATATTCTTTAACAAATCCACACCTCTTATAGCCTTAAAAAATATTCCTTGAAAAAATGTTCGTCTTCTAAATATTTACCATGCAATAAATAATAATTTCCCTCTTAACTGCACACTCTCTTAACTATACAAATAAACTGTTAGCAATTAACTCTGGAATATTTTTCCATTAAATTTTCTAGTCCTGATAACAACAAAATAAGTTTAAACACGCATATTCTGCGATTGCAATGAACCTGTGATTACCTTACCCTCTCCTTTGTGGTTTCAATAGGGCTTCATAGATCGGCTACATTAATATCGACCACTAGCCGTAAATGAGTTTCATTTTCAAGGTTTTATTTCTGCTTCTCCTTGGCTAGCTAGCCAGAGGCAACCAACAGAATATTTACCAACAACAAGGACTTCTGTTACAGAGTCTCAAACTCCCACACACTTAATATTTCTTCATCTTTTTTTGGTAAATAGAATGAAATAATAATCATAATCTTTGTTTTTACAAAAACCAACAACAACAAGGAGAACAAAATTTTGTTTTTTGCAAGCAGATCAGACTCCTGCATATCGACGAACCATTGTTCGTTGCAAGATTTTTTTGGAGTTTTGAGGTCGAAAACGAAGTTAGGAGATTCTTGTTCAGTGTGGAGGAGGTTAGCTGATGTTGTTCGTCCGTTTCAGTTGCAGTTTTTTTTTTTGCTGGTACGATGCGAAGATCAAGTTGAACTGATAAGCTGATATTACTGTGGCAATTTACAACCTCGTGCTTTAAGCTGTGTTTTTTATAGGACAGTACACTATGTGGATGGAATGGGTTATTTTGTTTGAGACAATTTTAGAGGTGCCTATCATTTTTCGATGCCTATCAGAAGCGCGGATTTTTTTAAGAATATTTTTGATGCCTATCAGAAGCATGGATTTTTTAAAGAATATTTTTTCAAGGCCTATCAAAGGCTTGGATTTTTTAAAGAATATTTTTTCAAGGCCAACCAAAGGCGTGGATTTTTTAAAGAATATTTTTTCAAGGCCTACCACAAGGCGTGGATTTTTTAAATAACAAGTTTTCAAGGCCTACCACAAGGCGTGGATTTTTTAAAGAATATTTTTCCAAGGCCTATCAAAGGCGTGGAGTTTTTAAAGAATATTTTTTCAAGGCCTAACAAAGGCGTGGAGTTTTTAAAGAATATTTTTTCAAGGCCTAACAAAGGCGTGGATTTTTTTCGATGCCTATCAGAAGCATGGATTTTCTAAAGAATATTTTTCGATGCCGATCAGAAGCGTAGATTTTTGTAAATATATATTTTTTAAGACCATTGTGTTGTTATAAGGCTATTAATGTAAACATATTAAAAAATATTTTTTGGAACTTTGTTAAATTTTTTAAGGACTATATATCATAATATATTTTCAAGGACTATCATAGCCGTTGATTTTCAATATATTTTTGTCCATATAATCTGTAGGGTGTCCTCTTGATTACTTCTATTCAGTTCATTTATAATTTTCACAGTCCGATAATAAAAACAACAGCAACAACTGTGGATAACGCATAGCCTTAACCTTGCACAATAAAAATTGGCTGCTTGCAGCTTCCGCTCACAGATATTGGAAGTCATTGTAGATTTTGTGTGTGTGTATGTCTGTCTTTTTTATGAAGTTTTGGTCATTGTCTCCTACTACAATTTTATTTAGGATGCGGGTTAGTTGCGGGTGTTTATATACCTTGTATCTGCAATGTAATCGCGTGCGTTGAATGCCATTTTTTGTTTTTATTTTTGAAATTCATTCATTGATGCGGATCGACCCCAGTTTATTTAAAGCTCAGGTTGTTGTTTATTTATTCTTTTTTTGGTTTCAAAAATCTATTTTTTGCGTTTGGAGAGGAAAAATTATTAGTACCAGGGACGTATAGAAATACAATATTCTGAAGGGTAACATTGAAAAAATACAGAATTTTGGTGGTACCGGTATACGAAGGCTATAGCAAAACGTGGACTGATGTATCCCATTTTCAATACTAACAATGTCTGTGCGGACCTATATCTTAATTATTGCGATCTCGATCGTGATTTCAACAGACGGACATACATATAGAAGAACATTGCTAAATCGACAGGAAACATCTCTTATAGATGCGGGTATCTTGACATCTGTAGACAGGAGTATCGGGGAACATCTCACAGATTTCAATCTAATGTTCCGGGAAAGGCGAGGACTCTACCTTATATTCCGAATCGGAAAAAATGCGCCCGGTAAACTGAAAAAGTAGTTCCATAAAGAGATTTTGGATAGATCACCTAGGGGTTTCTATACATTTGTCTCAAAAACGAGCTCAAATTGGACATTCTATCACGCCTATGATAGACATTGAAAAAACATTCTTTTAAAAATCCAGGCCTATGATAGACCTTGAAAAAATATTCTTTAAAAAATCCACGCCTATGATAGACTTTGAAAAATATTCTTTAAAAAATCCACGCCTATGATAGACTTTGAAAAATATTCTTTAAAAAATCCACGCCTATGATAGACTTTGAAAAATATTCTTTAAAAAATCCACGCCTATGATAGACCTTGAAAAAGTATTCTTTAAAAAATCCACGCCTATGATAGACCTTGAAAAAGTATTCTTTAAAAAATCCACGCCTATGATAGACCTTGAAAAAGTATTCTTTAAAAAATCCACGCCTATGATAGACCTTGAAAAAGTATTCTTTAAAAAATCCACGCCTATGATAGACCTTGAAAAAGTATTCTTTAAAAAATCCACGCCTATGATAGACCTTGAAAAAGTATTCTTTAAAAAATCCACGCCTATGATAGACCTTGAAAAGTATTCTTTAAAAGATCCACGCCTATGATAGAATTTATTTGTTTGTTTTTGGTTTCGATTTGTTGATTCTCTATACAATTTTTGCGCGGGAGTTAATTAAAAGTCAATTCAAATTTAACGGTAGTTCATAAAATTTATTATTTTCAAGATAAAATTTTCACAAGACAGAATTTCAAAAGCAAAAAGAAAAATATAATTTACAATCGTCATGAAAGTAATTAACTACTTAATTTTCAATACGATATCTCCATATGAAGATTACACTTCAATTACCAACAACGATGACCAATGACCCCTTTGAATATTGATTATCTTGGCAAATTGAAACCAATATCTCTCCACACACACACACACACTCTCTCCTACACTCACGCATTCATCATAATTTTTGGGTGACTTGAAAACACAACATTGACCTCAGCATCGACATCAAGTGATGCGGTCACCAGCACGTGTTCTCTTTGTGCCGCAATTCATTTAATATTTTCCCCTCACGCCCTCGTCGTGTCCTTTCACTGCTCTATTTGGGTTATTAACCCTAATTTTTCGTTGTTGTTGTTGTTGGTTGTGGCATTGCTGTTGCAGTACTCCTTATGTTGGTATTTATTTCGATGGTGTTGTTGTTTTTGTTGCTGCTGTTGTTTACCTTAGAAAACAACTTTCTTTTGGCCAAACACAAAAAAAATGCGTTGACATTCAATTTTGCTTGTTTTACGTAACTTGTCATTGCTCTTTGGGATTTTTTCTTTTCGATTTTTTGTTGGTCATCCAGAAGTTCAAATACCTTTTGTGTGTGGATTCAATATTTCCAATGGTTAGGATGGAAAGAAGTATGAAAGGATATTTCAACAACAATTCTCGATTGCAATGACAGACTCGTCATAGACACAGACGACGTTTGTGGCTAAAAATAAAATAAAGAGAGGATTTAATTAGGGTGTCAGATAATTAGAATAAGTAATTGTAATTTGATGTCCTACACCAAAAATCCCACGCCTCATGGTTGTCCTTAAACATTTTCTTTAAAAATCCCACGCCTTATGGTTGTCCCTTAAAAATATTCTTGGTAGTCCTTGAAAAAAGTCTTTAAAAAATCCTCGCCTTGTGTTAGTCCCTAAAAAAATATTCTTTAAAAAATCCTTGCCCCCTATAAAGCATTAAAAAATATTCTTTAAAAAATCGTCGCCTTGTGTTAGTCCCTGAAAAAATATTCTTGAAAAAATCTACGCCTTGTGTTACTTACTTAGCTGGCTTGTTACAGAACGGTTGTTCCATAAGCCGAGCTTAAAAAAGATTTCCAAGCGCGTCGGTCTTGTGCGCAAGTCCACCAATTTGGAAGACCACGTTCCAAGATGTTGTTTTCTACTTGGTCTTTCCATCTAATTCGTGGCCTTCCCCTTCTACGGGAACCATCAGTAGGCTCATTTTTATATGCCTTTTGAGCTTGGGCATCTTCATTCATCCGCACAACATGGCCTAGCCACTGTAGGCACTGCGGCTCAATACGACTGACTATGTCGATGTCCGCGTATAAATTGTAGAGCTCGTGGTTCTTTCGACGCCGATATTCACCGTCGACGCAGATCGGCCCGTAGATCTTTCGGAGAATTTTTCTCTCAAACACCCCAAGACCTGCCTCATCTGCTTGCGCAAGTGCCCATGCTTCTGATCCATATAATAGCACGGGTAGTACCAGCGTCCTGTAAAGTGTGACTTTGGTCTGACGAGAGGTGGCCTTGTTTCTACACTGCTTACTTAGACCATAGTAGCATCTGTTGGTCATCACAATCCTTCTCCGAATTTCAATACCGATGTCATTCGTTTTATTTATGGCGGTACCAAGGTATATAAAATCTTTAACTACCTCGAAGCTGTAGTTCTCAAGTTCCACAGTTGGTCCGAGTATGCTGGACGTCTTGCGCGTTGATACGAACAGCTTGGTCTTCTTGCCGTTTACTGCCAGACCCACTTTGGCAGACTCCTTTTCAATTTGTTCAAAAGTGGCTGTTACCGCTCGCAATGTTCGACCCATTATATCGATGTCATCGGCGTAGGGGAGTAACATGTGTTGTTTGGTGTACAGAGTGCCATTTCTGTTCACCTTTGCGTCTCGTATGACCTTTTCCAGTAGGATGTTAAAAAGATCACACGACAAGCTGTCACCTTGTCTGAATCCTCGTTCGGTATTGAAGGGCTCCGATAGGTCCTTTCCTACTTTAACTGCTGACCTTGTGCCAGTATAAGTTATCCTGCATAGCCGTATTAATCTGAACCCACATTGGCTTGGCTTGGTCAATATTATTGATCATTGGCTTCAATCGTTCACACAGCACACTGGATAACACTTTATATGCGATGGGAAGGAGACTTATTCCTCTATAGTTGGCACATATCGTATTGTCTCCTTTTTTGTGCACGGGACACAGGTGCTGAGGTTCCAATCATTGGGCATGCATTCATCTAGCCAAATTGTGCTAATCAGCTGGTGTATGCTCCTGACCAGAATCTGGCCACCAGTCTTTAATAGTTCGGCTGGTAGCCCATCGACTCCTGCTGCTTTGTTATTCTTGAGCCGATTAATTGCTTTTATGACCTCATCTTGGCTAGGTGGTATACACTTTATACCATCATCTCTTATTGGTTCTGGGGTATCTTCTTCATCATCACTATTTGATGCTAGAAGCTTTTCGAAATGCTCCTTCCTACGTCTTGTATAGGTCCCTGAAAAAATATTCTTTAGATAATCTACGCCTTGTATAGGTCCCTGAAAAAATATTCTTTAGATAATCTACGCCTTGTATAGGTCCCTGAAAAAATATTCTTTAAAAAATCCACGCCTTGTGGTAGTCCCTGAAAAAATATTCTTTAAAAAATCCACCCCTTGATGTAGTCCCTGAAAAATAAAACATCCGCGCATATTGAGTCCTTGAAACAAATTTCTTTTAAAAAATTTAAAATTGAACATATCCTCTACAACTTTTAACCAGTCCTCCATAAGCCATTTTACTTTTTTTGTTGTCTTCGTTGCTTCTCATGGCAGTTAACCATTTCAAAAATTTCTAAAATTCAAACATTCCGATTGGCGACAAAAACCTAATCATCGATGCAATAAAAACTACACTCCAGCAAAAATGAACAAAAAACACACAACAACAACAAAAAACTCCAACAATGGAAAAAATGTGCATACAAAAGAAAAGGCGGCTCCAAAACATCGTGGGGACCCCCAGACTAGGAGTGAGAGAAAAAAAGCCAGCAAACGTATCCTCCTCGCACACAAATTTATGCTTCAATAGTCAGACGAATAAAAGCAAAAAAATAAACAACTCCTGCCATGGAAATACGACATCGCAAACGTTGATATGTCAACGAGTTGGATGAAAAACAAATCGGCTGGAAAGACCAACAACAACAGCATCGGTCGGAAGAATACAACCAAAACCACTTAAATTTTAACATTTTTTGAAATGCATTTTTTTTCAACACAACTTCTTATTTGTGGTTGTCAGCATTCGCCAAAGCTCCCAACACACACACATACTCACTCCTCACACACTATGTATTCATAAGTCACCAATCTGTATGCTGGGATATTAACCAGCCAGGCGGCTGGCGTAAGAATGGCTTAGACAGACAGCCAGGCAGTCAGTCACAAAAAAGCAGGCGGTGCGTTTTTTTGCCGATTCCTCCAATCCAACTTCATTTTGCTTAGTTTGACTACACACAAAACTTGGAGGATTTATACAAATAAGATTCGAAGTTCGCCACAGCCTCCACAAACCTCCTCAATTGGTGGTGGGGCTGCTGCTGGTGGTGGTGGTGGTAGTCTGCAAAGTAGCGCGGCGCACATACATCGTATCTTTTGGAGATGGCCTGTTTGCCGATTGTCTTCATCAGTGGCCAGAACTACTGACTGACGACTGTTGACGTTTGCGGCTGTTTTTTTTTCAGGCGGCATTTTTTGTTGTTTGCTGCAATCGGTGTTTTGTTTGCTAAAGGACTGAATGGCTGCCTGGCTAGTTGACTGACTGACTGTTGTTTGCTGTTACTGTCTACTTTGATATGCATCCAATCATGTGCGGAGATTTTTCTGTTGGAGTTTTTTTCCTCCTTTTTCTTATTTTCATTCTTGGTTTTTTTCTTACTGATCGTGAATTGGAACGAGGACCTATTTTTCAGGAAGATAAAAATATGATTTTTTTAAAAAATACTTTTTCGGGGACTACCAAAGCAAAGGCGTGGATTTTTTAAAGAATATTTTTTCAAGGCCTACCACAAGGCGTGGATTTTTTAAAGAATATTTTTTCAAGGCCTACCACAAGGAGTGGATTTTTTAAAGAATATTTTTTCAAGGCCTACCACAAGGCGTGGATTTTTTAAAGAATATTTTTTCAAGGCCTACCACAAGGCGTGGATTTTTTAAAGAATATTTTTTCAAGGCCTACCACAAGGCGTGGATTTTTTAAAGAATATTTTTTCAAGGCCTACCACAAGGCGTGGATTTTTTAAAGAATATTTTTTCAAGGATTTTTTAAAGAATATTTTTTCAAGGCCTGCCACAAGGCGTGGATTTTTTAAAGAATATTTTTTCAAGGATTTTTTAAAGAATATTTTTTCAAGGCCTACCACAAGGCGTGGATTTTTTAAAGAATATTTTTTCAAGGCCTACCACAAGGCGTGGATTTTTTAAAGAATATTTTTTCAAGGCCTACCACAAGGCGTGGATTTTTTAAAGAATATTTTTTCAAGGCCTACCACAAGGCGTGGATTTTTTAAAGAATATTTTTTCAAGGCCTACCACAAGGCGTGGATTTTTTAAAGAATATTTTTTCAAGGCCTACCACAAGGCGTGGATTTTTTAAAGAATATTTTTTCAAGGCCTACCACAAGGCGTGGATTTTTTAAAGAATATTTTTTCAAGGCCTACCACAAGGCGTGGATTTTTTAAAGAATATTTTTTCAAGGCCTACCACAAGGCGTGGATTTTTTAAAGAATATTTTTTCAAGGCCTACCACAAGGCGTGGATTTTTTAAAGAATATTTTTTCAAGGCCTACCACAAGGCGTGGATTTTTTAAAGAATATTTTTTCAAGGCCTACCACAAGGCGTGGATTTTTTAAAGAATATTTTTTCAAGGCCTACCACAAGGCGTGGATTTTTTAAAGAATATTTTTTCAAGGCCTACCACAAGGCGTGGATTTTTTAAAGAATATTTTTTCAAGGCCTACCACAAGGCGTGGATTTTTTAAAGAATATTTTTTCAAGGCCTACCACAAGGCGTGGATTTTTTAAAGAATATTTTTTCAAGGCCTACCACAAGGCGTGGATTTTTTAAAGAATATTTTTTCAAGGCCTACCACAAGGCGTGGATTTTTTAAAGAATATTTTTTCAAGGCCTACCACAAGGCGTGGATTTTTTAAAGAATATTTTTTCAAGGCCTACCACAAGGCGTGGATTTTTTAAAGAATATTTTTTCAAGGCCTACCACAAGGCGTGGATTTTTTAAAGAATATTTTTTCAAGGCCTACCACAAGGCGTGGATTTTTTAAAGAATATTTTTTCAAGGCCTACCACAAGGCGTGGATTTTTTAAAGAATATTTTTTCAAGGCCTACCAAAAGCATGGATTTTTTAAAGAATATTTTTTCAATTTCCATTCACCCCTCCTTTAAAAACAAAAAAAAAAACTAAATGTCCACCATAATTCTGAATAAACAATCATTGCAGTGACAATCGTTTTGCCTATCAGCCGGTCAAGAACAAACGAACGAACAACTTTAACGATACAAAAATTATTTTCAAAGTTAATTTTTTTGCCTCCTCCTCCGGCTGCCAATTGCCTGGTCGGTAGCAGTAGTTCCTTGAAAGATTTAAATCTTGATATACATCAAAATGGTGAAATGTTTTTTTCCTTTGCGCTCACTCACAGTTTTGCCGACAATATTTTACATTGCAATCAAATCATCTGACAATGAATTTCTAGAGATCCTCAGTGATGGCGGCGGCGTCGACAATTGGCCTCCGGCATCCATTCAATAGTCTTAGGATGAAAATCGGCAGCAGCAGCTACAGCTTGGTATTGGCCATCAGCATCTCATCACATCTCCTGATAATTGCTTCCTTGCAAAACTATATGTTGGTCTGCTGCGGGTTTTATATGTATGCCTGTCCGTCTGTCTTTTCTGTGGTCTGACAATCTGTCCATGTTACAATTTTACATGTCTCTCTTTTTGCATGAAATACAAATGCTAGTTTGTAACTATTTGCCCCGTGTTGTAGCTTCTTTTTTCTCCTGCGCGGTATGATGTCCTAGACTGGTAGTTAAGCTCGGGTTCTTCTTTATTGGCGGAGTGATTGCTGGCTGGTTGGTTGCATTTCAGCCATAGACTATGGCGACAACGGTTTCTGGTCCATCATCATCATCATCCTCGTCATCTCCATGTTGCCAGCCAGCCATCCAGTCAGTGTCGCCAATAGCTTTGGGGCAATTAATGGATGAATACTTTAAGTGAGTGATGGAATGACACTTTTCTTGTGGCATTACAACAAAAAAGCCGAACCGAACAACGACAAAGGTTTGCAAAACCAATAACCACCGAACGAATGACATTGTTGGGCATTTCGTTCCTTTGAAAACAGGGTTCTCTTCTCTGGTCCATTGGTTCAGTGGTCATTTGCGATCGCCGAACAAAATGAAGATTTATAAGTTTGAGTATTTAAATTGTGTATTTAATGAGCCATAAATTGTCATAATTGTTAAAGAGGAATGTTAAATATTATGGAAAATGATAATATTCCAACAACAACTTCGAAAGAACAGACAAGGGACGAAATCAAGAATCGATACAGTTGGGTACCTCTTTCTTTGTTCAATATCCTGTAATACGTTTTTTTAACTTGCAATTTGATAGTCTATCTCTCGGAAAGGAAAAGGACCATTAAAGAATTTTATCATAATTGATATCAGCCGAGATAGATCGTTACGCTTCGAAATTCTGTAGCCGAAAGAGGCTAGGGAATGTAAAATAACGATGTTTTTGCATTTCAGTGGGAAACAACAAGGCGTGGATTTTGTAGAGCTCTACCGAAGGCGAATATATTTTAAAGACTATTTTTAGAGGTATATGAAAGGATTAGATTTATTTAACACTAGAACGCCGAAGGCAGTCATTTTGACCGCTTTCCAATTTCAAGTACAAAAGCAACTGTGCATTTAATTACACTTTTTTTAAAATTTGGTGAATTTTTTATAATAAACGTATTTCTATGAGATACAAAAAGTCACCATATTTTAAAAAAAAGTGTCATTAAATGCACAGTTGCTTTTGTACTTGAAATTGGAAATCGGTCAAAATGACTGCCTTCGGCGTTCTAGTGTTAAGACATTTTTTTTATATGTCTATCACAGGTGTGTATTTTAAGGAATATTTTTAGAGGTCTATCAAAGGCGTGAATTTTTAAGGAATATTTTTTAGAGGTCTATCAAAGGTGTGGATTTTTAAGGAACATTTTTAGAAGATTTATCAAACGCGTGGATTTTTTTACGGTTTTCCAAAGGATTTTTTAAAGGTGTCTCAAAGGCGTGGTTTTGTTTTTTAGAGGAGTCTCAAAGGCGTGGATATTTAAGGAATATTTTTTAGATGTCTATCAAGGGTATGGATTTTAAGGAATATTTTTAGAAAGTTTATCAAAGGCGTGGACTTTTTAAAGGTCTCTCAAAAGCGTGGACTTTTTTAAAGGTATCTCAAAGGCATGGATTTTTTTAAGTTTTCTAAAAGACGTGGATTTTTTAAGGTTTCTCCAAGGCGTGAATTTTTTAAAGGTGTCTCAAAGGCGTGGAATGTGTAAAGGTGTCTCAAAGGCGTGGATTTTTTTTTAAGTTTTCCCAAAGGCGTGGATTTTTCAAGTTTTCCCAAAGACGTAGATTTTTTAAAGGTGTCACAGAGGCGTGGACTTTTTTAAGGTATCTCAAGGGCGTGGACTTTTTAGGGTCTCTCAAAGACGTAGACTTTTTTAAGGTCTCTCAAAGGCGTGGACTTTTTTAAGGTCACTCAAAGGCGTGGACTTTCTTAGGGTCTCTTAAAGGCGAGGACTTCTTTAAGGTCTCTCAAAGGCGTGGACTTTTTTAGGGTCTCTCAAAGGCGTGGACTTTTTTAGGGTCTCTCAAAGACGAGGATTTTTTAAGGTCTCTCAAAGACGTGGACTTTTTTAGGGTCTCTCAAAGATGAGGACTTTTTTAAGGTCTCTCAAAGACGTGGAATATTTAAATATATGTCAAATATTTTTTCTTGGGCTATCATGAGGTGTTGTGTTTTAAGAATATTTGCAAGGGCTGCCAAAGGGGTTTTGTTTTAAGAATATATTTTTTAGTAATCAATATAAGGCGGTGTCTTTTAAAGAATATTTTTAAAGGACAATGAAAGGCATGTTTTTTAAAGAATATTTTTAAGGAACCAATAATCAGCGACAAATGTAAGGCGTGCATTTTGGAAGTAATATTTGTTCAAAGCCCAAAAGAGTAGTAGAGTTTTGAAAGAATAATTTTTCAAGGCCCAATAAACATGTGGATTGTTTAAGAACATTTTTTTGGCATCTATACAATGCGCGGATTTTTTTATAGAATATTTTTTCAAGGCCTATAAGAGACTTGAATATTTTTAGGTATATGTTTTCAAGGTCCACAAGAGGCATGAATATTATAAGGAATGTTTTTAAGGCTTATTATAGAATAGATCAGCATTGCTTTTTCGAAATGAGTTTTTTAAGAGAATATTTTTCCAAGGACAAAGAAAAGAGTGTGGTTTTTAAGAACCATTAGAGGCGTTGATATGTTAAATAAAATTTGTTCAAGGTCCATTATAGAAAAGGATTTTTATACCCTACGCACCTATGTTACAGCCCCTAGAGTTTGTAACGGCGCGAAATTTTACATGGAGAAGGGGATCGGGCCAAAGAATAAGCATGCCTGTTTTGATAAAGATCGGTCAATATTTAGCGGGTCAAATGGGCCCTGACTTTTGTGTGAAAAATTACAAAATTTGTATTATATAGCGTATATATTTACTCCAAAAGTAATAAGACCCGAGAAGTTGATAATATATCCAAGAGAAGATGTTGGCCTTAAAATTGATACCAATTATATTGTCGTATGTACTTGGATGTGCATATTTACAGGTGCTTACGTATTCTGATATTATTTAGTAAACCATTTCAAATCTGGAGTGCGGAAATATAGCGCTGATTGCTTTGATATGTTCCATGAGGTTCCAGTTATGGCCAAGATCAACGCCTATAATTTTCGGTGATGATGAGATAATAATTTTGCGATGAAGTGGACTGAAAACTTATTTTTGTGTCTTTTGGAGTCGATATATATGCCATAATTATAAGTCGAACATCACAACACAAATCACGATGAAGGGAATCTGGACAAGTAATTAGAAGGGATGTACTGAATATTAGTAATATTCGGAATATATGTAAGTGTAAAGAAGAGTAGCTATTGACTTCTAATTGGGCAAGAGGCGTGATTTTGGACAGAATATTGTTGAAGGCCTATTATATGCCTCGATTTTTTGGTCCACGGTCTATAGGAGGTGTGGATTTTTGTTTGAAAAGTTCTGAAGCCTTTTAAGAGATGTAGATTTTGTAAAAAAATATTCATTCAATGCCTACAAATTGTGTGGAGTTTTTAAATAAGATTTATTTTAAAGCCTACAAAAGGCGTGCATTTTTTAAATAATATTTTTTCAAGGCCTGCAAGAGGCGTGCATCTTATCGAGAATATTTTCTCAAGGCTTAGAAGGTTTTTAAAAAAATATTTTTAAAGGTCTATGAAAGCCGTGGATTTTTTAAAACAAATAATATAAATGGCGTAGATTTAAGAAATAATAGAACTCTATCAAAGGGGTGGGTTTTTAAAAAATATTTTTAGTGGTCTATCAAAGGCCTGGCTTTTTAAAAATATATTTTTAGAGGTTTATCAGAGGCGTGAATTTTTTAAAATATGTTTAAAAGATATCAAAGACGTGGTTTTTTTATAGGTCTATCAAAGGCGTGTTTTTAAATATGTTTGGAGGTCTCTCGGAGGCGTGGATTTTTAAAAATATTTTATATAGGTCAACCAAATGCCTGGATTTTTTAAAAATCCTTTTTAAAGGACTATTTCCTGGCTTCACAAGGCGGGAATTTTGTTAAGGACATTTCTAGGAAATCTGTCAAAGATGTAATTTTTTAGAGGTCTTTCAGACGAGATTTTTCAAATTTTATAGAAACATGGATTTCTTAAATAATATTTTTAGAGGTCTATCAAAGGCAACCTTTTCAACTTTTTTTCAACAAACATTCAATCCTCTTTAATTTTTGTCCTATGACCAAGATATAGATTTTTTTTTTAAGAATATTTTTAATCCACGACACATTGTGTTCTTTTGATACTTTTTAATCATCATCAAATTTGTGTAATCAATTGTTCATGTTCTATCCACGATAATTAAAATTAATATCCACACATAATGATTAAAATCTTATTAACAAAATTTAATTTGAAAATCGTTAAACGTATTTGTCATAAAATATCAAAAACTAATTATTTCAACATTTTCAATATTGACTTGACATTTCACTTCGGTTCTATCTAGATGAATGATAGCATCTGCCTCATCCTCAGCATACGCAATACAACAACACAAATCCTCATAATTTAATTAAGTTTCGTTCTCAATAAACTTGTCAATAATGTGAATGTATGTTTGTTTGTTGTATTTGTTTTTATTTTCTTATCATATGACACCTTTATATTGACACCCACCAACCAACCAAACAACCAACCGACCAACCTATATTTGAAGTTACTGAACTACACATCAATTTTTTGTTGTTGCTATTTTGTTATTTAGTTAATAAAAGTTTCCCACTGCGAGAGTACAGAGAATAAAAACCGAATTATGATAGTAAAATATCAATGATGTTTCGATATGTTTCCCTTCCCTTGCCATAGATGTTTTGTGTAAATTTGTACGATTGTTCTTACTATCACACTGACTGACTGACATGTTTTGTAATAATTTTTTAATTAGAAATTATTGTAAATTTTATTACATATCATATCATATTCGATGAGTGTTTATGTATATGACTGTTTGTGCTTCTATGGGATTTAATGGTTTCATCATAATACATTTTGTCACAAATTATGTTACCTCCATATTGGCATGTTGTCTGATCGTATTATTTGCTGTAATTCTATAAATTTAATTATGTGTCGATGTTTCATGTGAGAATATACCGAAGACTTCTGGCAACAAGACCACTTATTTATCATAGAAAGAAAACAGACGTCAAAGTGTTGCAAAAAACAAACATTTAAATTATTTCAAATTCAAACCACATAATTATCACTAGAGCATGCTAATATTTACTAAACAAAACTTAATTTTTCTAAAACAAACTTTCAAAGCCACATAAACCGTAGGTTTAATTTTTGTCTTTCTTATTCACCATATAATTAAACTAATTATTGTCGGTTATTTTGATATGCAAGTTGTTACGAGTGTTTTGGGGTTGTTCCCGTGCCTCCTATCCATTAGAAACTTAACCACAAATTAATTTAATTTAATTAACTAACCACATCGCTCAAGAGCATTCAAATGAAATAGCTATGAAAATTTGTCACAATAAACATGGCACGTTCCGCTTTGTTAATTTATGGTAATTTCGTAGCTTAAAAAACACACAAACTTTTAAGATATTGCGGATCTAATTTTCTTTCGTATATGCATAACAAATGATTTTTAATGAGTTGAGTTGTTAAATTTAGTTATGGTTTGTTAAATTTAGATCACATAATGAAAATAATGTTGAGGTACCAACATTTTGTAAAGATATTTTTGAAACAAAGACAAGTAATTGCTGTACGAATAATTATGATATGATAATTTTAAAATTACGATTCAAATTTTCAAGAAAATGTTTACGTCAAGACGTGGATCTTTTTAAGAATATTTTTGTGGTCCACCCTAGGCGTGGATCTTTTTAGGAAAATGTTTACATCAAGACGTGGATCTTTTTAAGAATATTTTTGAAGCCCAGTAGGCGCAGAGTTTTTCAAATACATCTTTAAGGCATACAGTCAAGGTTTGGATCAATTATGGACAAATGAAGGCAAGGATCTCTGTAAATCCCTGGGCGTGCATTTTTCTATGATTTGGTTTAAAGGAGGATCTTTTTAAGGTCCATCATAGCCATTTTTTTGAGAATATTTTGTAAGGCCCATCCTAGATATGAATACTTTTAAAAATATTTTTTAAAGCTCATCCTAGGTGTGGATCTTTTTATGAATATATTTTTTAAGTTTCATGCTTGGCCTGGATCTTTTCAAGATTATTTTCAATTCGAGGCGTGTTTTTTATAAATATTTGTTTCAATTAAGAGCTACAGTCAAGGCGCCGATCTATTCGTCGACTATAAAGCCGCATTCGACAGCCCTATCCGTGCAGAGGCGTTTAAAGCAAGGTGTGAGTTGGAAATTCCTGCAAAATTAATTCGGATACGCAGGATAACTTTAACTGGTACAATATGAGTAGTAAAATTCAGAAAGGACCTCTTGGAGCCCTTTAATACCGAGTATTCAGTCAAGGTGACAGACCACCTCCCGCCAGACCAATCTCACACTCTACAAGACGTTGATTTGCGTTGACGGTGTATATCACCGTCGAATGAACCACGAATGAACCAGCTATATATTCCGACATCGGCATTGTTAGACATATCGAGCTGCAGCGACTACGTTGGCTATGTCATGTTGTGAGAATAGATGAAGACACCACACTCAAAATGCCACGTAACCAATGAAAAGGTCAAGTAGAAGACAACATCTCCGAGCATGATCTTTCAAATGGGATGAGATGCACACAAGACCGACGCGTTTGGAAATCTTTTTAAGCTCGGCTTATGGAATGAATGTTCTGTTTCTGCATATTTGCAGGGCGTGAATTTTTTATATCCTACACAACTATGTTGTCAGGGTATTATAGCTTTGTGCAGCCCCAAGAGTTTGTAACGCCACGAAATATTGGACCTAGACCCACCTTTATGTATACCGATTGTCATATCTCGACTAGCTGAGTCGATCTAGACAAGTGTGTCCGTCGGTCTGTCCATTATAATTTGTTAACACGATAGAGGTCACAGTTATGGACCAATCTTCACAAAATTTTGAATGTAGAATGAGTTCTGGTCAATGAAGACCTCTATTGTTTTTGGTAAAGATCGGTTAATATTTACGGGATGAAATGGACCAAAAACGTTAATGTTGTCCGATTTTCTGGTCACTCTAAAGGCCGCAGTTATGGCCCAAACATCGCGAATTTTTACATGGAGAAGGGGTCGGCCAAAGACTAAGCATGCCTGTTTTGAAAAATATCGGTCAATATATAGCGGGTCAAATGGACCCTGACTTTTGTGTGAAAAAATTACATAATTTGTATTCTATGGCGTATATATTTACTCCTAAAGGACTAAGACACGAGAAGTTGACTGTATATCTAAGAGGAGTGATAGATCTTTAAATTGATACCAATTATATTGTCGTATGTACTCCGATGTGGGAGTTAAACTTAAATATTTATAGGTGCTTACGTATTCACATATTATTTAGTAACCCATTAACATTAGAGAACAGAGATATAGCGCTGATCGTTTTAAAATTTTCAAAAAGGTTCCACCTATGGTCACCTATGATCAGATAATAATTTTGGGATGAATTGGACCGAAAACTTTTTTTTGTGTGTTCTTTTTTTCGAGTCGATCTCATCACAATACAACCCACGGTAAAGGGAATATGGACAAGTAATTAGAAGGACTGCAATGAATGTTAGTAATATTCGGAAAATATGTCAGTGCAAGGAAAATGTGATGTTGACTTCTAATCGGGCAAGATAACGAACTATTGTCATGGCTCGGAATAAAAATCCGCAGAAAGTTGAAGTTCCGTGGTAGTTGTGTAGGGTATTGTACTTGTACTCACTGGTTAAAGAATATTTTTAAGGCCTATTTTCAGGGCGTTGATTTTTCAAAGAATAATTTTTTAGATTTTTTTAAAACTTATATTTATTACGTAGATTTTTTAAATACCTATACTCAAGGCGTGGATTTTTTAAAGACCTATATTCAAGGCGTGGATTTTTTAAAGACCTATATTCAAGGCGTGGATTTTTTAAAGACAGGTCTGTCATAGGTGGCCTGCGATATGAGTTAATTTTTTTAACATTGTCTAATTAGATATCCACCCACATCTCTTTTGCTGTCTACTAAACAAATTTGTTAATATTCTCAATTTCTAAATTAATGGAAATTTATTGTAGAACAAAAACTGTATAGAGAAAATATCCATAACATTGTCATTGCTATAAAATTAGTAATAATAAAAAATACTACATCACAGCAGTCCACGTTAAGTGTTGTGAGAAAACTTTATATCGATGTCGCGTTTTTAATTACAATATTATGCAACCGATGCTCGGATAAACCCATCGCCATATCACAAACTACGTGGAGAGCAGACCCATATGGTGACAAATGGCAGTTAGCGCCATTTATGGTCTTGATTAAATGGATATCATGAAATAACCAATACATCCTACCTACCCATACTTCGGCCATCCATCCACCCTCGCTTCCTCGTCGTTATCATTGTTTGACAATAACGGTAATTTAAGTGCAAGTATCAGTTTCCCATATGTCTGTCTGACTGACTTGCCGGTTGTTTGTCTGTCCAAAGGCTTGATGTCAATCGGAATACGCAACCATTGAAGAACGATGAGACACCAGACAACAGCGGGTTTTGGTCGCAATTATTCAATTGAAAACATTTAATTTATGACATTATAATCAAATTGTAAGATCAACGACTAAAAAACAAGCAAATCGAACGAACAAACCATCGTATCGAATGCGAGGCAGAGGGAGTCAGCTAACTACATTTTATTTTTTTCTTGGGTTTTGTAAAAAGATACCGACCGACTGCAGTACGCATTTTGAAGCAATACAAATTCATTAAAATGAAAATTTAATTAAATTTTTGCGCGTAGAACAGAACGACAGACGTTTTGATCATTTGATTTTGGGGTTATGGCAAGGGAATTGTTATGGGAATAACTCTTTGGCGTTTGTTTAATTCCAATTTGTGTTTTTTTGAATTGTAAATTAATTGATTAATAATACAAATTAAAGACGAAGTAGAATGACGACTTCGCTTAAATACTCGCCAATAGATTACTAATTAAAGGAAAGTTTTTTTATTGAACTTTAGCAACAGATATTTCTAATCGACATCTGTTTGGCTATTTAATTTTTAATTGAATAATTATTTAAAATGATATTGTCATTTAAGTACTTCAAAAAAATGTTTCAGAAGCTGTTTAATTAAACGAATTCTTTTTAAACTTTTATAGGTTTGGGAATAAATTAATATTAGATAATAATTTGCGGGGTATTTTATTGATGCTAAATTGAAGTGGGAATCTACAAGATTTCGTATTATAAACATGATATAACTTTCATATATATCATTCAATCGATTTCTTGCAATGATGCACTAATATACACAACGTTTATCCGAATTAGAAATATGACTATCATGTTTTGATATAATCGGTTTAGATGTATAGATAAATGACATTTTTGCAAAAATCCGATAGCGATAACTACTTTGGTGATTTAATCCAAACGTTGCCTATCGTAATATTTCTTCTATGATTAAATCAAACTCGAATATGGAGAATATCTGACCACTCCTCTACCTCCCTTTCAAATGATCAACATTTTGCTGAGAAATAAATTATTATCCTGCGAAATTAATATCCGCTTTGATCCAAACTTTTCATAACCTAATATTTTTCCTAAAACTATATCCTATTTGAAAAAAAGACTTATCCACTCCTTCCGGTAACCTCCCACAAAGGCTGCATATGTTAAAAATTTCTAAATATTTATCAATGCGAACGGAGTATCCGAGTTATTAAAAACACTGTACATCGTAATATCTTTATCAGATTTTCTTTGAATCCGAAAATTGGTATTTTTTGACCCAAGGCATCGATATTTTAAGGAATTATTGTAGAATGCATATTCAATGCGTGATTCTTTTAAATATTTTTATACCCTCCACCATAGTATGGAGGGTATATTAGTTTTGTTTTTCCGTTTGTAACACATCGAAATAATCATTTCCGACCCTATAAAGTATATATATTCTTGATCAGCGTAAACTTCGATGACGATATAGCCATGTCCGTCAGTCCGTCTGTCTGTTGTAATCACTCTAGCGTCTAAACGAATTGAGATAGATCGCCAAAATTTTGCATAGAATCGTCCTTTGTCTGCAGACAGGTCAAGTTCGAAGATGGGCTTTATCGGTCCACGTTTAGGCATAGCTCCCATATAAGGGTACCTCCCAATTTTCGGTATTTTGAGGTTCTTGAGCGCGTTTTTCAACCGAATTCGCTGAAATTCGGTACATTGGGTTCTTATTGGGTACAAAATTTCCCCACTAAAAATTATAAATATGGGTCCATATTTTCGGATAGCCCCCATATAAGGGTACCCCCAATTTTGCGGTATTTTAGGGTTCTTGAGCGCGGTTTTCAACCGAATTCGCTGAAGTTCGGTACTTTGAGTTCTTATTGGGTAGCAAATCCCTATACTAAAAATTATAAATATAGGTCAATTTTTCCGGGTAGCCCCCATATAAGGGTACCCCCCAATTTTCGGTATTTTAGGGTTCTTGAGCGCGGTTTTCAACCGAAGTCGCTGAAATTTGGTACATTGGGTTCTTATTGGGTACCAAATTTCCCCACTAAAAGTTATAAATATAGGTCCACTTTTTCTGGTAGCCCCCATATAAGGGTACTTCCCAATTTCCGGTTTTTGGGGGGTTTTGACCGGATTTTTTCACCGAATTGGCTGTAATTTCAGTTATTATTGGGTAGCAAATCTCTCCACAGAAACTTATAAATATAGGTCAATTTTTTCGGGTAGTCTCCATATAAGGGTACCTGCAATTTTCGATATTTAATAATATTCACCCCTTGTTAGGGGTAGTCCCCATATACCCCCTTTTTTATTATTAAAATAATTATATGATATGTTCCGTGTGTTGCGGTTGGGTAGTCGTTACGGGGAATAGTCAATTTTTACCCTAAAAAGACTATTTAGCCATCTGTTGCAAGCATTCCGCCTTCTAAAGATATTGTGATAAAAGAAACCTCAAACATGACGATAATGAAATATATCGGCAGACATTTAGGCATCTCCTCAATATAGTAATACTTCCTGAAGGAAAGAATTGAGATAAATAATTAAAATATTGGGTTCAATATTGGCATATACCGGTCATTAATTAAGCATAGCCCTCATATAATGATATCCCCAAATACTCACCATTTTCCTACACTATGTAATCAATATTAGTCTCCCTTTAGGCATAACTTTGTAAATTAAATTATGAAAAAACGTGGATTTAATAAAAAAAAACGAATGGTCCATGAAAAGGCGTGGATTAAAAAAATTAAGGTCTACAAAAAGGGGTGAATTTTTTATAGAATTTTGGTACTGGATTTTGTAAAGTATATTTTTTTCTGGTAGCCAAAAGGCGTGGATTTTGTAAAGAATATTTTTTTCTGGTACCCACAATGTGTGGATTTAAAAAAAAAATATATTTTTTGTGGTACCCATCATTTTTTTAAGGGAACCCCCCCATTCTCGATTTTAATTTTTCAAGATTTTCAATGGGCTGGTAAATCAATACCAATGCTTGTTAAGGTTTGTAACTCTGCACATATATAATTGAAGATTTAAAAGAGACGAAAAATAATTTACAAAAAAATTTTGTTATTGTTTTGTTGTTGTTTTTTGTAATTAAAGAAAAGTCCTTATTTTTGATGGCGGGCATGATAACTCCTCACTGGAACATCGGAATCCGAAAATTCCAACGGTGTTAGAAAGAGTACATGTCTGGCTCTCGTATGAACTAGGATTATTGACTTCGCTCTAAAATTAAAAAAATGGTGGACCTTTGAAAAAATATTTTTGAAAAATCGGCGATTTTTTACCAAAAGCCAAGTTAAAAAATAAGGAAGATCTTCACCGATTGGCTTTATCCTAGTTCATACGAGAGCTATACACTCCCAGAGAAACGTTGCAAAATTTGGAACCGATTGGATTATTAGTTTTTGAGTTATCGTGCCCGCCATTCGCAAAAAAATGTTTAGAGAAAAACGCGTTTAAAGTTTGAGAAGCCCTTCAGTGACGTCTGATGCTGACAGAATAAATCGGATATATCTTCAACAGTTCTTGAGATTTTCACTTGAAATTTTGTAGAGACATTCTTTAATCAGTGTAGATTCGAATTATATCAACAAAAATTTTGACCCCGAGAATGGGGGGGGGTCCCCTTAAAGCAACATTTTTCTGATATCCAGTAGGCGTGGTTTTTATGTAGGATATTTTTTCGAGGCTTATCTAGGCGTTGATATCTATACGCTACACGACTACGTTGTCAGGGTATTATAGCTTTGTGCAGCCCCAAGAGTTTGTAACGCCCGATCGTCATATCTCGATTATCTGAGTCGATCTAGACGTGTGTCTGTCCGTCCGTTTTTCCATTATAATTTGTAAACACGATACAGGTCACAGTTATGGGCCAATCTTCATGCAATTTTGCATGTAGGATGGGTTGTGGCCAATGAATGGCTCTATTGTTTTTGGTAAAGATCGTTTAATATTTAGGAAATGAAATGGACCAAATACTTAATTTTTGTCTTTTTTCTGGTCGCTTCAGAGACCGCAATTATGGCCCGAACATCGCAAAATTTTACATGGAGAAAGGAATTGGGCCAAAGAATAAACATGCCTGTTTTATTAAAGATCTGTCATTATTTAGCAGGTCAAATGGGACAACATTTGTATTTTTATGGCGTACATGTTTACTCCTGAAGAACATAGACCCGATAAATTGACAGTATATCCAAAAGGAGTGGTTGGCCTTTAAATTGATACCAATTATATTATCGTATGTAATCGGATGTGGGAGTTACACTTAAATATTTACAGGTGCTTACGTATTCAGATATTATTTAGTAACCCATTAACAGTAGAGGGCAGAAATATAGATCTGATAGATCTGATGTTTATTAAGGCAGAATACGTCAAATCCTTTCAAAGCTGGGTGCGCAAAAATTTGCTCGAATGTATGAATTAAAATACATTCTTTTCGTTTTGTGCTCATTTTACGAATGAATTTATGGCGATAAATTCTTTACCAAACGAGCATTCGCCAAAGAATGTTTGCACACACATAACAAACGAGTGAGAGCACACAAAAACGATCGTTCGTTTCGTTTGGTGGTTTTAAATTCTTTCTGACATGCTCTAACGAATGAAAACAAACATTCACGAATTTTCGCGAATGCTCAAAACCGCAACAACAATAACAACAAACTTTCGTCAACTCAATAGTTGTTGGACATGTGTTTTGTTATTCCACACACTTTCTTGTGTTGTTGTTTTTAACAGTGCTCGCTAGCATTCGCGAACATTTGTTTTTTGAGTTTTTCAAAATAATGTTTTTCAGCAACAAATGCTGGCGAACGAACGAATCGAAATTTTATCGTTCGTGAATTTTTCGTACAATGCGAAGAGATTGCAAATGCTTGTTCATTCATTGTCATTTTATCATTCGCGATAAATTGAAAAAAACATTCGAATTCTCGCTGTGAGCATTCGTGAGAATGAGTGTATTTTAATCACCCTGTTTCAAAGGCGTGAATATTTTTTAAGGTCTACCAATGGTTTGGTATACGTGTATATACCCTTCACCACAATGTGGTACATGGTATTATGTCTTTGTTCAAAACGAGATAGATACATGATTCCTTTTGAGAATATACATAGAATCACTTTCTGAGTCAGTTTACGCACGGAAAATTGGGAAAAATCGGTTCTGATTTATAAATAGCTCCCATATACATTTTCGTCCGAATTCAATTAAATGGTGCACCAAAGACACAAAGTTAAGCCCACATTGATGTGTGCGATGTAGGCCCACATTGATGTGTGCGATGTAGGCCCACATTGATGTGTGCGAAGTTATATTAAAATCGGTTCAGATTTAGATATATTTAGATATACATCAGATTGACATGAAATTTTGCACATAGAATGAAGAATTTGCGTTTTGTAGATATGCAGACCTCCCACGGGTATTTAATTTTGTTAGTATCCACAAATTTTCTTAAGAATATTTTTTAAGGTCTATCAATGGCTTGGTATACGTTCTTCTTTGTAATTATCAGATTATTAAAACAATCCTTATTAAAATTGAATAATAAACAAGTCTTACATTTTATTTTCAGATCACTACTACGTTGCTCCACTCTCGAAAGGTAAGCACATTTTAAATTTTTTTCAAAAGTAAACATTTTTTAATTACCTATCATATAGACCCAATTTCAAATTCCCATACTCAAGAAGGTGGGGTTGGAAGCCCTCTACAAATAATTCTCACATTATTTGTATTCAGTACCATTTGTTGTCGGCCTTTAACATTCATTTGCAGTTATTACAAAAATTTTGAATAATTCTATTCTCCGTTTTGCAAGGAGAATAAAATTGATATAATTTTAAATGGAAAAAGGGTGGAGAATATTGTATAGAGTAACGCCCACTTCTTGTTATGGCTAATCGTTTCTAGTCATGTGATGAAGATCATGAAGATGATCCGACAAAGTCAAGATCAGCATTGAATATTGCCACACTGAACAATGAAAAATTGTTGTTGTAAATTCATTAACTGTGTTCATCGTGTAGTATTGGACTTGCATGTATGTATTTGTATTAAAATGAATACAAAACAATAATAAATATTGTAAAATTTTATGATCTAAATAAACGCAAGGTTCGAAAAAAAATCAAGAAAGAAGACAAGGTTGTATGCATAGAATAAAATAAATAATTTTTAGGGTTAGACAAATAGAAAAGGGAAAGAAAAAATTAGTTTTTTTTTATTAATTTACCCCTAAAAATTCCCATGGTAAGCCTTGGCTCTTATCAGAAATCGCTATGGCATTTTATTTAATTTTCTAAATTAAATTCAAAACATTTCATTTTACCACCACAAAATTTACATTTCTCACCTTGGTGTGACGATGAGGCATTCAAAAAATTTGTCAATTTTTAGTAGACACTACTTAGGCATTTCATTTCTTTTTCTCCTGGCGCATAGACAGCCATGTGATAGGTCGGCATGCAACAGGCTATCAGCCAGCTATCCACTCATCCAGTTGTGCTGGCAAGTGTTATTATTTGTCCATATTTACTTGTTTAAATAATTGATAATATATTTATTGTAAATATATGAGCAGTGAAAAGAAACCTCAATTTTACCATATCGCCCTGCAACCACCAACACCACCGACCACCATTCCCTCCTTATCTCAATGATGTTGTAAATTTCAGGTGTACAACCATTTTTTCTGTTTCGTCTTCTACTTTGACATATTTATTCTTCCCTGAGAGCCTCAAACAATTTCTAAGAAATGTCCGGGAATTGGGTTGCAAGTGCTTAATAAAGCAATTATTATTATTTAAAGAAAAATATTTCATAAAATAAACAGAAACACACCGAAACATTCATATCGCTTCGTTATCAATTTGTTGTTTTTTTTCGAATTTCTATTTACATACATTTATAACTAGATTCATATATTTTGTTTTTCCAATATGACGATATCAGCATTTATTGAATGATGAAAATAATCTGAAACAAAATAAAATGTTACAATAATGCATTTGTTTGATTTTTTGGTGTGTTTTTGATATGAATTTTGAAAAATGAAAAAAAAATCGATGGTGGGGGACTCACCTGAACCATAAGAGGAAATGCCAATGTGCTGTATGTCATAAATGGATTAAACCATTTTAAATTACAATGTTTTGTAAAAAAATGCAGATAAGAAAATTAAAAGGGGAATTTACATTAAAGCAAATCGGAAAGAACATGCCTTACGTGGTCCTAATAACTATTCTTTAAAAAATCTACATTGGAAAGACATTCTATAAAAATCCACGCCCTTGGTAGGCCTTGAACAAATATTCTTTAAAAAATCTACCTTGGAAAAATATTGTATAAAAATTCACGCCTTTGGTAGGCCTTGAACAAATATTCTTTAAAAAATCAACCTTGGAAAAATATTCTTTAAAAAATCAACCTTGAAAAATATTCTTTAAAAAATCCACTCCTTGAAAAAATATTCTTTATTACATCCAAGCCTTTGGTAGGTTCTGAAAAAAATTACTTTAAAAAATCTACGCCTTTGGTAGGTCTTGGAAAAATATTCTTTAAAAAATCCAAGCCTTGAAAAAATATTCTTTAAAAAATCCAAGCCTTGAAAAAATATTCTTTATTACATCCAAGCCTTTGGTAGGTTCTGAAAAAAATTACTTTAAAAAATCTACGCCTTTGGTAGGTTCTGAAAAAAATTACTTTAAAAAATCTACGCTTTTGGTAGGCCTTGGAAAAATATTCTTTAAAAAATCTACGCCTTTGGTAGGCATTGGAAAAATATTCTTTAAAAAATCCACGCCTCGAAAAAATATTCTTTATTACATCTAAGCCTTTGATGGTTCTAAAAAAATTACTTTAAAAAATCTACGCCTTTGGTAGGTCTTTGAAAAATATTCTTTAAAAAATCTACGCCTTTGGTAGGTCTTGGAAAAATATTCTTTAAAAAATCTACGGCTACATTAGGTCTTGGAAAAATATTCTTTAAAAAATCTACGGCTTGATTAGGTCTTGGAAAAATATTCTTTAAAAAATCCACGCCTTGAAAAAATATTCTTTATTACATCGTTCTGAAAAAAAATACTTTAAAAAATCTACGTAGGTTTTGGAAAAATATTCTTTAAAAAATCCACGCCTTGAAAAAATATTCTTTATTACATCGTTCTGAAAAAAAATACTTTAAAAAATCTACGTAGGTTTTGGAAAAATATTCTTTATTTAAAAAAATATTCTTTAAAAAAAACACGCCTTGAAAAACTATTCTTTATTACATCCAAGCCTTTGGTAGGTTCTTAAACAAAATACTTTAAAAAATCTACGCCTTTGGTAGGTTCTGAAAAAAATTAACTTTAAAAAAGTTTGAATGCAATATGTAATAATAATCAAAAAGTATGTCTTTATAACACCACTCTCTTTTTGCAGATGGAAAAATATTGCAATCAGAAACAAACTCGAGTATAGATAGTGTTATTATGGTGTTCACATGGTTGACAACATTGCACATCGAATGCAAGTAGAAATTACCCACTTTGACAGTTAATCGAGACATCAGCTGCGCTAAATGGACTACCTAATTATTGTGCCATGGATCGAACGAACTGTAGTGTACAATTTGACGAGTGAACTAAAAGGAACTATGGAACTAAAGGAACGACCTAGTTCCTTTTGCGGAGCGGACCGAAAAAGATCAAACCGCTCAAGGAACTAGATTGCCCAACTCTAATTATATGGAGGCTACACGGAAATTTGGACCAATACTGATCATTTTTGATAAAGAGATTTTGTACTCAATGATCATCCAAAATATAAAACCAATGAGCGGAGCAGTATAGTCGGGCGGGGCCGACCATACGATACCCTACACATCTACCACGAACCTTAACTTCCTGTGGATTTTTATTCGGAACCTGGGCAATACTTCGTGATAGTTGCACTCTCTTGCCCGAGTAGAGGTCAGAAGCACCTCTTCCATACACTGACATATTTTCCGAACATTACTAATAATCAGTACAGTCCTTCTAATTACTTGTCCAGATTCCCTTCAGAGTGGGTTGTATTGTGATATTCGGTTTATATTTGTGGCCTATAGATCGACTCGAAAAAAGTCAAAAAAAAAAAAAATAACTTTTCGGTCCACTTCATCTCAAAATTATTATCCGATCATCACCGAAAATTATAGGCGTTGTCCTTGACCATAACTGGTACTTTATTGAACATTTCAATGCGATCAGCGAATATTTTCGCCCTCCAGTGTGATAATGGGTTACTAAATAATATCTGAACACGTAAGCACCTGTAAATATTTACGTGTAACTCCCACATCCGAATACATACGACAATATAATTCATATCAATTTATAGGTCAACCACTCCTCTTGGACACACTATCAACTTCTTGATTCTATGTCTTTCAGGGGTAAATATACAAGCCATAGAATACAAATTTTGTCATTTTTCACTCAAAATTCAGGGTCCATTTGACCCGCTAAATATTGAGCGATTTTTATGAAAACAGGCATGCTTATTCTTTGGCCCGATCCCCTTCTCCATGTAAAAAATCGCGAAGTTTGGGCCATAATTGCGGCCTCTGGAGCGACCAGAAAAACCGACAAAAATTAAGTATTTGGTCCATTTCATCCCCTAAATATTAGCCGATCTTTACCAAAAACAATAGGGGTCTTTATTGGGCCAAACCCATTCTACATGCATAATTTCGTGAAGATTGGTCCATAACTGTGGCCTGTATCGTGTTTACAAATTATAATGGACAGAGGGACGGACGGACGGGCACACAGGTCTAGATCGATTTAGCTAGTCGAGATATGACGATCGGTATACTTAAAGTGGGTCTAGGACCAATATTTCGCGGCGTTACAAACATTTGGAGCTGCACAAAGCTATAATACCCTGACAACATAGTTGTGTAGGGTATAATAAATTTAGACCCTGCCGAACTGTACAATAATTTGTGCCTCAACCAAGGAATAAACCGTGTCCTACTGTCACCGTTTCTCTGTCAGCATCTTTTCCATTAACTTCTTGATTTCAATGACAATTAACGAAACTCAATGAGATCCCAAGCTGAAAATATCGATAAAATTAAATTCACGGACCTCCTATTCAATCCGAGTTCATAAAAATCTCCTCTAGGGCCGTTAAACGTTTATATTGTCTACCTAAATTATCATTGACATTTTCTGCAATGTCTCGATTCTGGGTCTCCTTAAGGGTCTTAAGTAGTTGATCTCGTTCGATCTCAAGGATATGTGGTAAGTTGTCCTCGTCGTCCTCCGTTTCGCTCCCAATGCTTTAATTTAATGGAGATCAGCTTTGGTTGCTTTGCTTCTCCATGCAGATTTTGTTACTTTCCATTAGCAACATAATAGACCTAAGTGCAATTTTCCATTTTTCTTCGTTTCGGGAAATCCTCATGGGTCCATCTAAAAATATAATGAGGGATTTTTTCTATCTCCGCCAAATCGTAATCCGACCAGTAGTCAATTGGAACTCCATTTGTCATTGGATCGTTTGATATAATCTCTGCAGAGCTATGGCCTTTACATGACCAAAGGAAGGACGTTTGTTAAATAGCTGTTGAACCCGTTCGGGTTTTATGAAGTCGAGGCGAGGCGGGTTATTAACCATTGTGGCATTCGCGGTCATAACGGGTTTTCAAGAGATGATCGGTGAAGATTTTTTTCCAATCGGAGAGAAAGTCATTTAATAAAAAAAATTTTTCCGAACAATGTCTAAATTTCAGAATTAGGAAAAATTAAAAAAAAGGTAATCAAGGTCACCCCTTTGAAAGACCATAAAAATGTTTCTTAAAAAATACACGCCTACGAAAGGCCTTAAATTATTTTCCCAAAAAAATCACGCCTATAAAGGCCTTAGAAATCTTCTTGAAAAAATCCACGCCTAAGTTAGAACTTAAAAATGTTCTTTAAAAATCTTCGCCTAAGTTAGGACTTATAAATGTTCTTTAAAAAATCCTCGCCTATGAAACTAAAAAATCCAAGCTTATGTTAGGCCTCAAAAAAAAAAAAAAAAAAAAAATATTTAAAAAAATTCAACTTCTTATGGCACTTTAAGGTGTGATCCAGACTTGGAAAAATATTATTATGTACTATGTTTATCTCAAATCGTATACTCAATTAGCTTCGTATGAGATTTACAAATTTTCAAAAATGTTGACCTTTTTTGGGGAGGTAGGAAAAATAGTGGATCTATAAATTCTATTTTATATATACGCTTTAGTGAAGCTCCGGTACCGGTATTTATGTAGTTTGACATATGATATATATCAATATAGGCCCTTATTTTCGAAAAATTGTCCTAATAGGCCCAATTATTGATACAGCTGCCACTTCGATATTTTTAATTATTTAACCTAGTTTTCTCATCAAAGTGACAATATCGGATTCCTGGTGAATAAAAAAAACATCTTTGCAGATAATCAATATAGGTTATTGTTTTTCGAAAATTCATTTTTTTAGATCACTACTACATAATGCAAAAACGTTGTTCCGATTTAATGAATTTTGAATGCAACACACGTAATATAGAAGTAAAAGGGCGTTAATATGAGCCGGGCCGAACTTTTGATACCCTGCACCATAGGTTTCAACACTACGTGATGTTGAGGATTTTTCCTAAATTGTCAAAACTCCAAAACATGGACTAATATTGATGGACCATGTATTCAAAATCCTCAGAATTATTCAATGTATAGTTATAGGAGGCTATACCAAACCGGTGACCAATATTGATTATAGAAAATGTCGAAAATTGGGAGGTATCATAATATAGGTGCGATGCCTAAATGTGGACCGATGTAGCCTAAATATGAAGTGATATAACTCCTTTATGATTTGTATATTGATACTTTTCGAGTGTAGTATGATAACAACATATATGTAGAGAATTCCACAATTTTGGGTTTACATTGATCATTACTGGTGGGACGATTTTGTGTCCAATTAGAATCCAACATACCAAATTACAGTCAATTCGATCGATTTCGTACCAAATGGGAATTTTAAATACTAAATTACAACCATTTTGATTGAAAAATGTGCCCAAGCCCCCGACATACCAAAATTCCACTTAATACGGTTAACAACGTGTCCAAAATCCGTCAAATATCACCACATAGAAGGTTGCTGTATATGGGTGCTAGCCCAAAACGTGGACCGATATTGCTAACTTCGAAAAGACATAAGACAACCCTATGCCATATTTCAGCACATTATCTCAATTACAACAGACGGACGGACAAAGGTAGATCGTCCTAGATTTTACGCTGATCCAGAATATATGAACTTTATAGGGTCGGAAATTAATAAACCAGTGAGCGGAGCAGTATAGTCGGACGGGCCGACCATATGATACCCTACACCACTTCCATGAAAATCTAACTTTTTGTGGTTCTATATTCTGAGATGAGGCAATATTTCGCGATATTTGCCCATTTTGCACTGGCTAGAGGTCAGAAAATGTTACTAATAATCAGTACAGCCCTTCTAATTACTTGTCCAGATTCCCTTCACCGTGGGTTGTGTTGTGATGTTCGGCTTTAAATTGTGGACTATAGATCGACTCGAAAAACACAAAAAAAATTAAGTTTTCGGTCCACTTAATCCCAAAATTATTATCTCACCATCGCGGAAAATTATAGGCGTTCTCCTTGACCATAACTGAAACCTCGTGAAACATATCAAAGCAATCAGCTCTATATTTCCGCCCTCCAGTGTGGTAATGGTTTAATAAATAATATCTGAATACGTAAACACCTGAAAATATGTAGGTGTAACTCCCCCATCCGAGTACATACGACAATATAATTGGTATCAATTTAAAGGTCAACCTCTCCTTTTGGATATATTATCAACTTCTCGGGTCTATGTTCTTCAGGAGTAAATATATACGCTATATAATGCAAATTTTGTAATTTTTCACACAAAAGTCAGGGTCCATTTGACCAGCTAAATATTGACCAATCTTTATCAAAACAGGCATGCTTATTCTTTGGCCCGATCCTCTTCTCCATGTAAAATTTCGCGATGTTCGGGCTATAATTGCGGCCTCTGGAGTGACCAGACAAAAATTTAGTATTTGGTCCATTTCATCCCCTAAATATTAAGCGATCTCCACCAAAAACAATAGGGGTCTTCATTGGCCAGATTATTGGTTTACAAATTATAATGGACAGACGGACGGACGGACACACATGTCAAGATCGACTCAGCTAGTCGAGATATGACGATCGGTATACATAAAGGTGGGTCTAGGACCAATATTTCGCGGCGTTACAAACACTTGGGGCTGCACAAAGCTATAATACCCTGACAACATTGTTGTGTAGGGTATAAATAGCCAACTCAATCGGATTGAAAACATATTCAAAATTCGGAATTTTTGGTTGTAAGGCGGCAAAACCTAAATGCAGACTAATATTGATAATTTTTCTTAGAAATATTTGCTACTCAAGATATTCAATAATAGCCAATTCTCTGGACCTATATTGATAATTTTTTTGACGAATATTTCCTAAGCAATGCGAAGTTAAAGTACCAAAATATATTCAATCCGACTTTAAAATGTGTCTTAACCCTCAAAATAATTAAAATCCATAGGTATCCATACATCGGTCATATTGACGAAGATTTTGTACCCAAATGTCAGTTTAATGTCAGTTTCCCCAAAAGTC
Source organism: Musca vetustissima (assembly GCF_032173495.1). Taxonomy (NCBI): domain Eukaryota; kingdom Metazoa; phylum Arthropoda; class Insecta; order Diptera; family Muscidae; genus Musca; species Musca vetustissima. Next base: position 73,155 of record NW_026886002.1, read on the forward strand.
AGTTTAATTCAAATATCGCGAAATATTGGCCAAGCACAGAATATAGAATCACAGAAAGTTAGATATTCTGCTCCGCTGACTGGTTTTAGAGGATATATTTTGAAAAGTTGTAAACGGAAAATCACTTTGGAGTAGATTATTAAATACTGTGTTCATCAAGGTCAGTACAAAAAACATGATCCCATACGAAATTTCGGATTCTAGCTCGTTACCTTCACCCGATTGATGCAGTTCGAAATATGGACTTTTCGTGCTCTCTTGTTTGAAATACTAACCAACAATGTAGAGATTGACTAAACGAAGTAGCTCATGCAAATTCCCCCATACACACACATACAACCATAATGGCAAAATGGCGTCTTGGATCCAGTCTGCCAACCGAACAAAAACCAATCTCTAAAATCTTCAACAACGACATTTTGTTGAAGCCAACGAATAAAAAAACACAATTTTGAATTCGAAACGTTTTTGCATGTCTGCACACTTTTGCATTTTAAAATGCAAAATAAAACAACATCGCCAACTGCTAAGTTTTTTGTATCGGCTGTCAGACAGACTCTCTGCAGTCGAGGTACATTTATGCATAAGACATATCGGGTTGCTGTGAGCCTTTGTTTGGCCAACTTAAGTTGTGCCGTATCCAAACGAAGCTTTGGCACCCCAACCAATCAATCAAGTTTTTTGTTGTTGGAGTTGTTGTTGTGGTTTTGTGGATGCAATGGCATTCATTTGACTGAGCAATGGTAATAACGACAGAGAGCGACCATAAAACAACATAAAGCCAAACTGCTGCTGCTGCCAAACGGCCAAAAGAAATTTACATTGCAAGGTGCAAACGCAAAAGCCAAACATAAAAACGTAGTTATGCATGTCGTCGTCCTCTTAGTCGTTGCTGGTGTTGTTGTTGTCATTGTGACAGCCAAGTTATTTAGGTGTTTGGCGGAGTTTTTTGTGACTTTATTTGCTATACGTTTCACATCCTTTTGCATGTGAATGTCGCCAATATGTAGAATCATCAGCAACAACTCCATCTTCATGTTCGCTCGTCTTCTTCTTCTTCTGCGGCTTCTTGGCAGCATCCAACAATCTCCGTCTCGAATGCAGCATTACTTTACGTCGGGCTATGACAATCGTCTCCCCAGAATGATTATTATTAGTAGTAGACGTGGTCCTCGTCCTGCTCCCCTCTTGGCGAACCTGTGGCAGCCATTGAATCATTTTATGAGACACCATTCGGACGCCATCTGCATTTATTGAAATTGTTGGTGCTGTTGTTGTTGTTGCTGCTGCCACTGATGTTTTGTGTGTTTTGCATTTTTATGTACATTTTGTGTTTTGTTGTTGCTGCTTTTTTGTTTGTTTCGTTTTTGCATTTTATTTTGTATATCTTTAGCTATAATTTATGCATTTCGGTATTGGCTGTTTCTTTATTTGCCAAATACCCTACAACTGTCAGCAGAAGTAAACTGGGTACATTCATCATTATGACCCTTAAAATATTCTTTACAAAATCCACGCCTTCTGGTATTGGTCCCTGAAAAAATATTCTTTAAAAAATCCACGCCTTCTGGTATTGGTCCCTGAAAAAATATTCTTTAAAAAATCCACGCCTTCTGGTATTGGTCCCTGAAAAAATATTCTTTAAAAAATCCACGCCTTCTGGTATTGGTCCCTGAAAAAATATTCTTTAAAAAATCCACGCCTTCTGGTATTGGTCCCTGAAAAAATATTCTTTAAAAAATCCACGCCTTCTGGTATTGGTCCCTGAAAAAATATTCTTTAAAAAATCCACGCCTTCTGGTATTGGTCCCTGAA